>NC_052146.1:188044636-188279158 GCF_902713615.1 Scyliorhinus canicula | reverse complement strand
GCATTGAATATAAAAATTGCCAAATCATGTTGCAGCTGTACAGGACCTTAGTTATGCCTCATTTGGAACACTGTGTACAGTTCTGGTTGCCACACTACCTGAAGGATATAAATGCTTGGGAGAGTGGACTGGAATGTTCCTGATATAGAAGGCATTAGTTATGAAGAGAGGTTAAATAAACTCGGTCTGTTCTCACTTGAACAACGGAGATTGAAAGGTGACCTGATAGAGGTCTACAAGACTGAGTGGCAAGGACAGAGTGGATAGTCAGATGCTCTTTCCTGCAGTAGGAGAGTCAAGTACTAGGGGACATTGGTTTAAAGTGTGTGGGGAAAAGGTTAGAACTGGTGTGCGAGGCAGGTTTTTTACACAGAGGGTGAGAAACATATGGAAAGCCATGCCTGGGGAGGTGGTGGGAGAAGGCATGATAGCGACATTTAAGGGGCATTTGGGCAAATATATGAATAGGGTGGCAATGGAAGTATATGGACTCTGTAAGTGTATATGGTTTTAGTTTTGGCAGGTACCATGGTCAGCGCAGGCTTGGAGGGCCGAAGGGCCTGTTCCTGTGTTGTATTGTTCTTTATTCTTTATCAACGTCGAAATTAATTTGAAATGCCTATTCTACTAGCTTATTAATGTGTTATCATGATTTGTTGAATTCCCCACAGTATTGACAATCCCCATCAATGTTGTGTCATCTACAAGTGTGGAAATGTGGAAATGTGTAGTTGGTTTCATGCACATTTCATTGTCCACTAAGTTCATTATTAACATTGTTCATCTTGTGAATTTGAATTGTGAAGAACAATGTTCCAGCCTTGATCCTTGTGAAAGCCACTTTCCACCTCCTGCTGATCTGAATGGCTACACTTGAGACCTCCCCTCAGTTTCGTGGGCGCGATTCTCCGAGGCCGCGCCGTTTGGGAGAATCGCCGGCCGCGCCATTTATTCGCGCGACGCCGGTCCGACGCCGTCCCGCCATTCTCCCAACCGGCGAGAACGGCCCCGTCGAGTTCTGCGCCGCGCCAGCCGGAGAATCACCCAAGACCCTTACAACGGCGATTCTCCGGTACCCCCGCCATTCTCCGGCCCGGATGGACCGAGCGGCCGCTCCAACCCGACAGGTTCCCTCCGGCGCCGTCCGCACCTGGTCGCTGCCGGCGGGAACTGTGCAGGAATCCTGGGGGGAGCACCCTGTGGAGGAGGGGGGGGGGGGGTGGGTGGGTGGAGGAGGTTTCCTTCACTGGAGGGGGGGGCTTTCCGATGGGGTCTGGCCCATGATTGGCGCCCACTGATCGGCGGGCCAACCTCTCTAAAGGAGGACCTCCTTTCCTCCGCCGCCCCACAAGATCCATCCGCCATCTTCTTGCGGGGCGGCCTCGGGGAGGGCGGCAACCGTACATGCGTGCATGCGTGGGTGACTTCATTTACGTGCACCAACCGTGTCATTTATGCAGCGCCACTTTTCATGTGGCGCCAAGGCCCCGCGCGTAAAATAGCCCCCCGGGGGTGGGAGAATAGGGGGCTGGGAGCACGCTCCGACACCGGAGTGAAACACTCCGGTTTTCACTCCGCCGTCGGGACTTTGTCTCCGTTTCGGAGAATCGTGCCCCTTGCTTTGTCTTCAGCCCTCTGTCTATTTCACATTGCCAGAGGGATGTATCCATATATAACAATCATCAATATCTTTGGTTGGTCTTGAAGGAATGGAGATGATGAGATATGGGAACAGCAGAAACACATGGGATTATGACTATTGATCATTGAATGAACTGGTTGCCTGGACAACCAATTGCAGATATTTTGCTCATGCTCCATTTTGTAAATCTGAAACAAGTGAGGTGGTGCAAAGTCCCCTTTCTCAATGCTGTTTGCTTTCCCCAAGTTGCTAATTCAGCAATTGTCTCCATGTTCCTGATGTCCAGGAGATTTCAATTTGTCCAAAATCTAAATTCACTTTCCCTATTTTCATTATCAGCTCTCAACAACGACAATCATCATCACTACGCAGCTTCTTATACATTCATGCTTCTCACTCAATCAGTTATTCCTGTTGTGTGGAGTTAGTGACAAGTGAAATCTGTGTCATTTCAATCTTTGCCTATAACTGGTCAGATTGTCTTAATTATAACCAGTTCCCATTTAAACTTTCTATTTACGACAAACTAAAATCTATCCCAATATCCTCAAATCAATTGTTTCTCAGATCCTGGAGGATTCACTTTTAACCTTCTGCCTGACTATGATGTGGAGATTTGAGGAACAATCTGATCCCGTTGTCAAAGAACTTTGGATATGTTTATTGGACAGGAGTTGAACTGGATAGGAACAATAACTTTGCTACCCGGCCTTTTGGATAAGATCAAGCGCAGGATCAAGCCTGAGGTCAGGTGTAATGCCTGTTCTTGTCAGCTTGGATCTGGTCTGTCTCACTTGTAGTACACATGAATTGGATTCAATTTGAATTTGAATTGGCTTTTGGAGGTGGATTAAGGGCTTGCACATTGAATTTTTAAACTCACCACTATTCTTAAAATTCCCCCATACCAAAAAAAAGGTCGATATTCTAAATGGTGAACAGGGATTCTCACTCCCTGACTCCGATGCAGGCTTCGGTGGGTGCTATTTAGGTCAAACTATATTTTCAAGTTATCCCCCAGTATAACCCATACCTTCACCGAAGAATTTTACCTACTTACCCCTTAGTAGCATCGATGTCCTGGGTCCTGCGTTGTTAAGGAAATAAAGTAGGCTAATACCACTTTTTCAGGTTAAGTTAAGTTATTTTATTATTATATTTTTTCTTTTAAAAGCTGCAAACACTTTCTTTACAGAAAGGAAAAAGATCTTGCTTCGGGATCCTTCCTGTTGGTTGAAGGGACCTTCAGGCCCTGGCCTTGACAATCGATCTTCTTAAAATCTGGTCTTCTTGAGTTGTATTCGCTGGTGAACTCGGTTGCTGTGTCCTATCCTTCCCATCACCGAGCTGTGAGAGCTGGCTCTGCTGGCTGTCCCCTTTCTTCAGGTTTATATTCTTTTTCGAAGAGTCACCAAGTTTTAACGACTTTATTGTAAATGAGCTTGTTTCATTTTGATTGTCAAAAAGTATCCTTGATGCAAACATCCAAATACAACCAACTATTCACTTTGCGCATAACGTCACCTCTCAGATCTGATTAAAAAACACCCCGGTTTCAATAGGTGTTACCTCCACTTCCTGCTTTTGAATCGCTTAATTTTCCAATTGTCCCCAGCTCATAACTTTGCCTTTGATTTTGACTTCAAATTATGCTTCCCGTAGACAGGTCGTCTCCAATTTTCTTTTAATTGACTTGATGTCCATAGAATTTTACATTTTAGAATTTACACCAAATTCGACTGAGCATCTTCCATCCTTTCCAGCTGTTTACTAAGAGTTTATTTCAATTAAGGTGTGAGACTTTGCTTTTAACTGATTGAAAATTTAACTGATAGACCTGCCTGTTTTAAACATTCGTCAATTGAAACTCTCATCCATGCTTTTCCAGATACTTCCTGAGACAGTTACATTCCATGAAGGTGTGAGCCATTGTTTTAGCTTACCACATGAAACCTGTGTGTTTGATAATCTGCATTTTACAATCCTGCTCTTTGCAGCTGCTATTAACCTTTTGTGGGATCTTTCCCTGTACTCTCTCAGACCAGATATTGCCAGACTTCCATGTTTCAAATGACACATTTTTCTGTATTTTCAAGAACAACATCCATTCTGCACATTAGCTTTGTAACTCTGAGAAAGGAATAACATTTAAAAATAATTACTTTGCTGCCCAGTCTGGGTTTAAATTTGACAGATTTCTTCCCATTATTTAATGAACTTCAGGATGACAGTAAAGGGATATTTCACAGCGTTCATCACCTCCTCTCTGAACTTCCTCTGTGTGACTACGTAAATAAAAGTGTTGGTGCAGGAACTGGATAACTGAAGCATTCTTCCCATCTTATCTATTACAAGCTGAGGAGTTGTCCAGACCTCATACATTCCAGTAATTCGCTGAATCGTTAGATGTACGACACGTGTCACCCATAACAGGCCAAAACTTCCCGTTATGGTGAAAAGCAAAATGATGGATCTTCTTCGATTCTTCATTTCTGGATCATTCTTCTCATCCCCGTTTTGCTGTCCCCTCAGTTTCCTGCGGACTGCACTGGCCATCAGGATGTGCCTGACGGTGAGAGTATTGAGCAGTAGGATCAGCACAAAGGGGAGCACTGGAGTTAAAATGCGGTCTGTCCAGTCGAATACCATCCACACATCATAATTGTGGTATTCGTATGATACCATACAGTAGTAGCTGTCATACTTAAAAAACACCGGAATTTTGTTGAATAGACTGAGTAAACACACGGTTATGATAACGGTGGATGCAGTTTTCTCAGTGCAGTATTTCATCTTCAGTTTCTGGAAGCAAATGGCCACCATACGGTCAAAGGTGAAGGCGACTGTGAGCCAGACAGAGATGCTAACAACAGCGGAAGCAATGACTTCTCTGCTGTTACAGGCATATGGGGAGTAGTAGAATACACTGTGCAGCTTGAAGGGATTAACTTTTTCCAGTATGACCCGAATAATGACAACCAGCAGATCTGCGACAGCCATAGCCACCAGATACCAAGTGACTCCTTTGGAGAGACCACACCTTCCTCGAGATAGAGTCATAATTGCAACTAAGTTAGCTGTGAATTTAAAACATAAGGTAAAGCAAAATTGTCCAGTGAGGAGAAGCAAGAATATGAAGAGTAAATAGGGCAAATGGTACAGTTTCCAATTTTACAACTCACACGAAAGAAACAGAGTGGAGACTGTTTCCCAATGTAAGTTTCTCAATGAAATGAAAATCACTTCTTGTCACGAGGAGGCTTCACTGAAGTCACTGTGAAAAGCCCCTAGTCGCCACATACCGACGGCTGTTCAGGGAGGCTGGAACAGGAATTGAACCGTGCTGCTGGCCTGCCTTGGTCAACTTTAAAAGCCAGCAATTTAGCCCAGTGTGCTAAACCAGCCCCAATGTAAATGCAATTAGAACAGAAAAGTAACTGAGATCAGGTTAAATTAATCTAAACGAACTCACCGGTGAGACTAGAGGGTTTCTAATTTAATTTCAGGTGCTTGGAATGGACATAGGATCGGATTGGCTGTTGAATCAGTTGAATAAGCTGCAGTGAGCACATGGATGATTCATGAATCCATTAATGTGTCACAGCTCATTACTTGTCAATTCTTTCAGAGCATTCCGAGAAGGTAGCAAATGATACGGCAAATAATTCACATTCTTTTTATTACAGAACACACCCTCACAATCAACTCCAACAAAACAGGGACACACACAACACTGAGACTCTCCTTGTATTTGTTAGCCGGGTCTCAGTGGCAGCACACACACATTTGAGACTGAGAATTGTGGGTTCAGGGGAGAAGGGGGTAGCTGTCCTGGACAAGGTGAGCTGCAGAAGGCATGTTATGAGAGAACTACAGAAAGATGTGAGTTCAGGGGTGGGACAGGGGGAACATCAGGGTGTGTCAGACTAGATGACAAACGCCACATCAGTGATTACATTTCAAAGGTCTTTTATTGCTTGTAAAGAGCTTTAGGATGCCCTCAAGCTGTGAAAGGCATTCTATTAATGCAATGTTTTTTCTCTTACATAATACATTGGGAAGAGACAGCAAACATTCGGAGAACATCTTCCCACTTTTGTTCCATCATTTCAGGAAACTGCATCCACTAATATAGGTGTATAGAGAGAGATGGAAAGAGGGAGGGATCACAAATACAATATCCTCACTGAAACCTGGAGAGAAAGTCAATCAATAAACACTTGGTTAGCTAGGATTCAATATCCAAAATAAATCATTGCCTGAAATCAAATAAAGATCAACATAATTTGAAATCATAACTTTATACATGCAACTATGTAACATGCCCCACACTAACAAGTTCCACTATCAGAGCAGTCAACCACACAAGGTTATAATAACTCACATAGAACTCCAACCACTCCAAGAATGCGATAGAAAATGGGTTCGACATCAAAGAGCAGAAACAATAGATCCACCAGACGCATGTTCTGTGATGAACGTTATTATCCTTTAGTTTTCACTGACTCTCTGAGCTCACTCACTCAGTGGAGCCCTTTATTAATACAGGTGAGTGACACCCACTGAGACCATGAGGATTATGTAAACATTGTCATTAGTTCCAGTTGGAGTAAAAAGGTTATCACCATGCGTGAAAACTCAATTAGTTAAAGAAAAACAGAATTGTATTATTTACACTTGATCAGCACCAGCTCAAGACCTGGAATAGAAACACCATGGAACTGAGAACAGAAAATAAACCATTCAACTTCTCATACCTGCTCTGGCTATTGAAAGAATGATCCACTCACTTCCATTTTGATTTCCGGCTTGGGTCACTGTGTGTGCGGAGTTTGCACTTTCTCCCTGTGTCTGCGTGGGAATTCCTCCGGGTGCTCTGGTTTTCTCCCACAGTCCAAAGATGTGCAGGTTAGGCTAAATTACCCTTAGTGTCCAAAAGGGGTAACTGGGTTACAGGGTTAGGATGGAGGTGTGGGCTTGGGTGGGGTGCTCTTTCCAAGGGTCGGTGCAGACTCGATGGGACAAATGGCCTCCTTCTGCCCTGTAACTTCAATGATTTACCCCTCCTTTCCCCATTTCCTTCCCTTGGAAAAACATTTCATTGGATTCACTGACCTGTTGGTTGATGCAAAATCTAATAACCATAAGACATAGGAGCGAATTAGGCCATTCAGCCCATCGCGTCTGCTCCACCATTCAATCATGGCTGATATGTTTCTCATCCTCATTCTCCTGCCTTCTCCCCATAAGCCCTGATCCACTCATTAATCAAGAATCTATCTTGAAGACACTCCATGATTTGGCCTCCACAGCCTTCTGCGGCAAATAATTCCACAGATTCACCACCCTCTGGCTAAGAAATTCCTCCTCATCTCTGTTTTAAAGCTGTCCGAGGCTGTACCCTGTGGTTCTAGTTTCTCCTGCAGAGAGAATGTCCTCCCCACATTCATTCTATCTCGGCGTCTCCGTATTCTGTAAGTTTCAATGAGATCCCCCCTTGTCCTTCTAAACTCTATAGAGTACAGACCTAAAGTCCTCAACTGCTCCTCATTTGACAAGGCCTTCATTCCGGAAATCATTCTTGTGAACCTCCTCTGTACTCTTGCCAAGGCCAACCCATCCTTCCTTTGATATGGCACCCAAAACTGCTCACAATATTCCAAATGGGGTCTGACAAGAGCATTATGAAATGAAAAAAATGAAAATCGCTTATTGTCACGAGTAGGCTTCAATGAAGTTACTGTGAAAAGCCCCTAGTAGCCATATTCCAGCGCCTGTCCGGGGAGGCTGGTACGGGAATCGAACCGTGTTGCTGGCCTGTTTGGTCTGCTTTAAAAGCCAGCGATTTAGCTCAGTGAGCTAAACCAGCCCCAGCTAATATAGCCTCAGAAGTACATGCCTGGTCTTGTGTTCTAGCCCTCTCAAAGTAAATGCTAACATTGCATTTGCCTTCCTAACTGCTAACTGAGCCTCCATGTTAACCTGAAGAGAATCCTGACAAATAGAACTCCTCAGTTCTTCGTACTTCTGATTTCCGAAGCCTTTTCCCATTTAGAAAATAGTCTAAGCTCGATTCTTCCTACCAAAGTGCATAATATCACACTTTTCAACATTGTATTCCATTTGCTACTTCTTTTTCCCCACTCTTCTGAACCATCCAGGCCCTTCTGCAGCCTCCCTGCTTCCTCAATACTACCTATCCCTCTACATATCTTTCTATAAATTAGAAACTTAGCAACAATGCCCCCAGTTCCTTCTTCCAGATCATTAATGTACATTGTGAATAGCTATGGGCCCAACACTGACTCCCGTGGAACCCCACCAGTCACCGGCTGCCGTCCTGAAAAGGACCCCTTTATCCCCACTCCCTGCCTCCTGCCAGTCAGCCAATCTTCTATCTGCACTTCTGTACGTTCTCCCTGTATCCGCATGGGTTTCATCAGGGTGCTCCAGTTTCCTCCCACTAGTCCCGAAAGACGTGCTAATAGGTAATTTGGACATTCTGAATTCTCCCTCTCTTTACCCGAACAGGCGCCAGAATGTGGCAACTCGGGGCTTTTCACAGTAACTTCATTGCAGTGTTAATGTAAGCCTGCTTGTGACAATAAAGATTATTATTATTATCTTTGCCAGTATCTTGCCCCTAACACCATGGGCTCTTATCTTATTTAGCAGCCTCCAGTGCGGGGCACCTTGTCAAAGGGCCTTTTGGAATCCAAATAGATCACGTCCACTGGTTCTCCTTTGTCTAACTTCCTCATTACCTCCTCAAAGAATTCTAACAGATTTGTCAAGCATGACCTCCCCTTGAGGAACCTGTGCTGACCTTTCATATTTTACCATTCACTTCTAAGTGCTCCACAATGTCACCCTTAATAATAGACTCTAATTATTGATGAAGATTTCCTGAGCTTGGAGGAACTGAAGGAGGAGTTTGGGTTGCTAGTTGGGAATGGGTTCCGGTATGTACACATGAGGGATTTTGTGCGGAGGAAGGTTTCGACCTTCCCGCACCTGCCTCACCGGGAACTGCAGGATAAGGTGGTGTCGAGAACAGGGCAAGGTCTCAGAGATTTATATGTAACGAGGGAGCCCCAATAGGGGAGGTGAAGAGAAGAGGGAAGAAGAGCTGGGGAGGCGGGAGTTGGAGGCTGGATTATGGGAGGAGGCCCTGAGTAGAGCTAATGCATCCTCGGTGTGCGGCAGGCTCAGCCTCATACAATTCAAGATGGTTCACAGGGCACACATAACTGTGGACCGGATCAGCAGGTTCTTTGAGGGGATGGAGGGTAGGTGTGGGCACTGTGCGGGGGGTCCTGTTTCTGGCAGGGATTTGCTGATGTTATGTCAGAGGTATTAAAAGTGAGTGTAGTGGCAATCTTTAGTGTGTCGGAAAACCCAGGAGCCCAAGGGGGTAAAGAGGCCGACGTCCTGGCCTTTGCCTCCCTGGTGACTGGAGACGGATGGAGGGACTCGGAGACCCCGAATTCGGGGGTGTGGGTTGGTGACATGGTGCGGATTTGAGAAAATTAAATTTGCCTTGAGAGGTTTGTTGCAGGGTTTGCTCGGAGGTGGCAGCCATTTATCGACTTCTTGTCAGCAGTGGGTGGGGGGGGGGGGAGGGGGGGGAAAGGGTGGAAGGGGATACATGGGAGAGACGGGTAAGGGCAGGAGAACCAGCGGACGGTGGGCTGGGGAAGGTGGAAGGTGGCACTACTTATGTAAGCCATGTTGCCTGCGGGACTATTCTTGGGGGGTTTGTTGGGTATATTGCTGTGTTTTTGTTTTATGTTAAAATTTGATTTTTAAAATTGTTAAAATTATACATGCCTCAATAAAGTACTTTTTATTTTAAAAAATAGACTCCAAAATATTATCAACAACTGAAGTCAAGCTAATCGGTATATAATTTACTCCTTGCTAGCGAACGCGGCACCGTGAACCAACACCAATACTTAGTGTATACCATGGGTGCTGAATGTGTGCCACAGCCTATCCACTGTTGCTTTGTGGTCGCTGTTTGTACCTTCTGGACCTCCAGCCAATTTGAGTGGGTGTCTATCATCACAAAGGATGTTCCCCCCCCCCGAAATGGGCCAGTGAAGTCCATGTGGATGCGGGAACACGGTTTCCCCGGACATTCCCAAGAGTGTATTCACTCAGCTGGTGGGCCTTCTGGTTCTCCTGGCACGGGCCGCAGTGCTGGGCCACCTTTTAATGTCTGAGTCTATCCGGGGCCACTAGACATAGCTGGGGGCCAGCATCTTCATCTTGGATACGCATTGTGGAGGTCTTGCAACATGAGGGTGCGACCGCATTCCGGGACGACCACCCTTGTCCCCCACAATAAGATGGCATCCTCCATGCTCAGCTCCAGGATATTTGACATAGCGGCCCACAGATCGTCGGGCACACTCTGTGCTGGCCCCATGTTGTGTTAAGTAATGGGTTAAGAGACGTTCCAACTAGTTGTCTCATTTATGTTAAGCATCCAATAATTGACAATGATATGTAAAGGGGCTTCAGGTGGCCTTTGTGTCAGCTGATGTGATGTTAAGAGTTTTGTGCCGAATCTGTTGAAGGGAATTAAAGGTGTTTTGTGGAAAAGTAGAAGAACCTTTGTCTCTTTATACTGCAGCAGCTAAACGTCTAACAAATGGTAGCAGAGGACAGTTGCTGTGCAAATGTGAAGGGTTGAAAGATACAACTTTTCCAGACCAAACCAAGGAGTGAGTGAGAAAAAACCCCAGATATATGGCTGAACCGAGGGTAAAGATGGCTGGATATGACTACCCCCCTTATTTTCTAAAAGGGGATTGTATGATCAATGGAGAAGTGCAGTAGTTATGTGGACTCAGCTAACTGCCTTGGGAAAGAGAAAGCAAGGTATGGTATTGGCTCTTTCTTTACCTTATGACAGTGAAATCTGAAGCAAAGTGTTTTCTGAGCTGGAACTGGAAGAGTTAGACTCAGAAGAAGGCCTGCAGACTCTATTACGTTACATGGATAAGATTTATAAAAGGATGATTTGTTAAGTGCGCATGAAGCGCTGTTGGATTTTGATAGGTTCCGGAAAATAGAGGAATTCTCCATGGAAGACTATATAATGGAATTTGGCAGACTATATAAAAGGCTGCAGAAACACAACCTGGAATTTCCACAGGCTGTGTTGGCCTTTAAATTACTTGACTGTTCTAGAGTGAGCAACATGGATAGGCTCCTGGTTCTGACAGGAGTTCAGTTTGCGGATAAGGATACCTTATTCGATCAGATGACAGAAGGTGTAAAAACGTTTCTGGGGAAACATTTTATTCCGATGGCTCTGATGACCCATATAGGTCAGTCTGCTATAAAGCAGAATATAGAAGACATACTATTAGCAGGATAAGGGGTTTTTCACTGTAACTTCATTGAAGCCCACTCGTGACAATAAGCAATTTTCATTTCATTTTCATTTCATTTCATTTTCATAATGCAACAGTTTTTGGAAAGACGGTGGACTTACAATTTACACAGTCGGGACACTATTGTATTCCATTACTGACAAATAATATTTCAAGTACAGTTAAAGATGTGTTAATGGCGGTTGAAAATGGGACTTTAGCTGATAAAAGATTGTATTAAAACTGCGTAAGCAATTTGCGCATCCGTCTCCTCGGAGGCTGAAATATGTATCAACGGATGCAGGGGGAAGGGATGAAGGCTATACTAAACTGATAGAACAGGTTAGTGATCACTGTGAAGTTTGTAGGAAGTACAGAAGGACACCAACGTGAGCTACAGTAACATTACCTTTGGCCAAGAATTTTAACAACATTGTGGCCATGGACCTTAAGATCTGGGATAAAGCCAATAATACATTTATTTTGCATTTTCTAGATTTAGCAACCAGATTTGGTCAATCAACGATTGTACGAAGTAAAGAAAAGAGCGTAATTCTGGATGAAATCGTGGAAAAATGGGAAGGGACAGGAATGGGCTCACCGGCAAAATTCCTTACAGACATAGGTCTAATGAGGAGTTTAGGTATATGTGTGAAAATGTGAATATCACAGTTATGAATACGGCTGCAGAAAGCCCATTTCGTAATGGTATGTGTGAAAGAAACCACGTGGTAATAGATGACATGCTCTGGAAAATTTTGGCGGATAGACCAAACTGCAAATTAAATTCAGCTTTAGCATGGGCGGTACATGCAAAGAATTCATTGTGGATAGTTGGGGGCTATAGTCCCTATTAATTAGAGTTTGGTAGAAACCCTAAAATTGCATCCATCTTAGATAACCAGCCTCCAGCTTGGGAAGGGACTACAATTAGCTCTGCTTTTGCTAAGCATTTAAATGCATTACAGTGCAGTAGAAAAGCCTTCCTGGAAGCAGAAGTCTCTGAAAGAATTCGCAGAAATTTAAGGCATAATGTACGGCCATTAGATGCCGTTTTTCAGCAAGGAAACATGGTATACTACAAGAGAGACAATTCCAATGAATGGAAAGTAAAGGGGCTTCAGGTGGCCCTTGTGTCAGGTGATGTGATGTTAGCGTTTTGTGCAAAGTCTGTTGAAGGAAATTAAAGGTGTTTTGTGGAAAAGCAGCTGAACCTTTGACTCTTTATACTGCAGCAGCTAAACGTCTAACATACTGGACCATGTGTCGGACCCTCGATAGCTGTGGGTCCATGATGTGGAGAGCCGCGACTACTTCTTGCAGAGCGAGGCAGGAGGCTCAATGCATCATCATGTGGGATCCGTGTGCCCGGTCGGTGTTCTAGTATGTACTCGTATGCAGCCAGGAGCAATGCCCATTACTGGACCCTGGCAGGCGCGATCGGTGGAATCATTTGATCCACCTTGATTAGTCCAAGTAACGGTTGTGGTCTGTATAGACTGTAAATGCATGGCCGTAGACATACTGGTGGAACGTCTTTACACCAAACACAACAGCCAGGCCTCCTTCGCAATTTGGGCATAGTTCTGTTCGGCGTCGGCCAGTGCAGTCACTCTGACCCGCTGGGCATCCTGTGTGTGAGAAGGGCTCCTACGCTGTAGGGGGGATGTCACACATCAGAAGAAGTGGTTTCTCTGGGGGGAAAAGTGCGCCAGCAGATTCTCGGATGACAAGTACATTTTTACCTCTTTCAATGTCTTCTGGTCCATTCCCACGGGTGTCCTTTTTTTAACAGACAGGTGGAGCAGACTAAACAGTGTGGTCAAGTTGGGGATGGATTCCCAGAGTTGTTGATATGTCCTAAAAACAAATGGAGTTCAGTTGGGCCTTTCGGAATTGGAGCCTGCCCGATGGGAAGTACCATGTCTTCCACCAGGTGAAGCCCCTTCCCTTTAACCCAGATAGGTGAGCTTGGGGTTATTAAAAACATATTTCTCCTTGTGCAGGCGGATGACGGCCTGTTCAAACCGCCGGAGGACTTTGGCCAGGTTCTCCAGAAGTTATTTTCCGAGGCCCCTGGGATGAGTATGTCATCCAGGAGTATGGCCATCCTGGGTAGGCCCACAGGATGTTTTCCATCACCTGTTGGAAAATCGCACAGGCCGATAGATACACAATGTATCTTAGACACAGACATTGGGTGAAGCTTATGGAATGTAGTACACTCAGTAGAGAAGATGCGTGGAGAGATCAATCAATCCATAAGAGGGTCATTCAGCTGTACAGCAATAGCAGGAAAGAAGCTGCTTTTGAACCTGTTAGTGCGTGCTCTCAGGATTTTGTATCTCCTGCCCGATGGAAGAGGTTGGAAGAGAGAATAACCCGGGTGGGAGAGGTCTTTGATTCTGCTGCCCGCTTTCCCAAGGCAGTGGGAGGTGTAGACAGAGACAGAGTCAATGGATGAGAGGAGGGTTCGCGTGATGGACTGGGCTGTGTTCACGACTCGCTGCAGTTTTTTATGGTCTTGAGCCATGAAGGGGCTGTTCAGTGATGAGACATCTTAAAACTTTTGGGACATAGCAGTGATAATCATGTAAACTCTAGCTACAAGTAGTGGCCACAGTGCATGATGGGATTTAGGCCCATGGTTTTGAGGCACAGGTGATGAGTGGTCAGCAGATGACTAGTAAACACGTTTTTAATCAGTGGCCTCCAATATCCTCTGGAACAATACATGAAGCGAAAAGGAAGCCACTTCTGATATTCTGTCCCTCTGAAACAATCCATGGAGTAAAGAGGATGCCAGTTCTGCCATCCTGACCCGAATGAACAATGGGTGAACAGGATGTTAGGATGGGGAAAACAATTCAAACTGAACTTAAAACCTTTGGTAAACAACTGGTGACATGATGAGGCTCAATCATGGGTTCATCACAATTTTATTGGATAGTTTAAACATGACAGCTTCAGAAATTGGATCAGGTCCAACTGGGGTAGGCTATTTTTGGAAATTGTATAATCGATGTGTTTTTATCGATGTTCAGCAGATCGATCTTGGCATTATCCAGGTCCATCTCTTGTGTACATGAAACCAAGCTTGGGATAATCAATAGCCAGTTTAACCAGGTTGTGTGTCTGCTCTGTTTATTAAGCTAAGGCCTAACAATGAGGGAAAAACCCCACGTTAAGGCTGGCTCAATACTCAGGCCTTGGAAAACACTTCTGCAGACCGTACCAGTTGCCATACCAAACTGTGATGGAGCCAGATAGGATGCTTTCTATGGTGAATCTGTAAAAATTGATATGAGTCAAAATGTACAAATCGAACTGCCAAAGGTTCCTGAGGAAGTATAGGCCCTGTTGTGCTTCCTTAGTTATAGTGTCAACATGGGTGGACTAGGACAGTTTGTTGGTGCATACGTAGGAATTTGAAGCTGTCAACCATCTCCACCTCCCTAAATTGAGCTTGTAGGACCTCTTTACGTTTGACAAGATTGTCCAAGACAGGGGTGTTTGCGATACTTTGCTTCCTGAATTCAATGACCGCTGCTGGTTTTGCTGACATTGAGGGAGAGATTGTTGTTGTTACACCGCACCATTAGGATCTCTATCTCCCTCCTGTACTTTGACTCATCGTTGTTTGAGATCTGCTGCATTACAGTCGTGTCATCAGCAAACTTGTAGATGGATTTGGAGCCACATTTTGCCACACAGCCGTGCGTGTATAGGGAGTATAGTAGGGCAGGTAAGCCGCAGCTTTACCTGGCCCCAGTATTGAGGACTATCGTGGAGCGGGTGTTGTTGTTGATCCTCACTGATTGTGGTCTGTAGGTCAAAATGTTGAGGATCCAGTTGCAGAGGGAGGAGCCAAGTCCTAGGTTTTGGAGTTTGGATGGGATTATGGTGTTGAAGGTGGAGCTGTAGTCAATGAATGGGAGTCTGATGTAGGAGTCCTTATTGTCAAGATGCTCTAGGGCTGAGTGTAGGGCCAGGGAGGTAGTGTCTGCTGTGGACCGGTTGTGGCTGTATGTGAATTGCAATGTATTTAGGCATTCTGGGAGTATTGAGTTGATGTGTCTTATTACCAACCTCTCAAAGCAGTTCATAATGATAGATACCAAGGCCACTGGATGATAGTCATTGAGGCACGTTGCCTGGTTCTTCTTTGGCACCTGTATGGTCTGATGGTGGTCTCCTTGAAGCAGGTTGGAACCTCGGAATGGAGTATCGGTTGGTCGCTGAGTTCTTGAATATGGACCAGATCACTGACTCCAAGCAGTCGCTTAGGAGCGCGTCTCAGACCATCAATGCCGAGTCACCGAGCAAAAACTGATAGTCAAGTTCCGCATGCATGAGGACGTCCTCAACTGAGATCATGGGTTAATGTCACATTACATGTAAGCCCCACCATACTGCCCAGGGTTGCAGAATCTTACTAACTATCCTGGCTTGAGACAATTCACACCTTGATAACCTGTTATTATCACTCTCTCCACTCACACTGTTCATTCCTGTAAAGATCCACATTCCAATCATTCTTCACATTCCAATCTGTAATTATTTTGCAATTGTGCCTCTGCCTATATATGCTGTCATTGTGAACCTGCCTCCACTTCACCTGATGAAGGAGCAGCACTCCAATAGCTTGTGATTTCAAATAAACCTGTTGGACTTTAACCTGGTATTTGTGAGACTTTTTACTGTGTCCACCCAAGTCCAGCGCCGGCATCTCCACATCCAGATCAGCATTACCCGATTATCCCGCTCAAGTTTCTGCTTGTATGTCGGGAGAAGGAGCAAAGTCTTATGGTCCAATTTTCCCAAGTGCGGTCAGGGGATGGATTATTAGGTGCCCTTGATGTTTGTGTAGCAATGGTCAAGGACGTGGGGCCCATGGTGGGACAGGAGATGTGTTGGTGGGAATTTGTCAGTACACTCTTGAGGTTGGCCTGGTTGAAGTCCCCGGTCATGATGAACAAGGCCTCTGGGTATTCTGTTTCATTGTTATTTATAATGGTGTTGAATTCATCAAGCGCCTTCTTCACTTCTGCCTGAGGTGGGATGTAGACCGCTGTGATAATGGCTGAAGTGAACTCCCGTGGAAGGTAGTACAGGTGGCACTTCACATTCAGGTATTCCAGGTCCGGCCGCAGTAGGTCGCCAGAGTCGCCACATCCAAGCACCAGGAGGAGTTGATGAGGAGGCAAACCCCTCCCCCTTCATTTGCCCAATGACACCGTGTGGTTCATCTGGTGTATTGAGAAACCGTCACTTTGTGTGGCACAGTCAGGTGAGGCAGGGGTGAGCCATGTCTCTGTGAAACAGAGCACACAACAGTCTCTCACTTCCCTCTGATAGGTAAGTCCAGCATTAAGCTTGTTCAGCTTCTTTTCAATCGCTTGCATGTTTGCCAGGAGCTGGGGAGAGGAGACCTGAAACTGCGTTGCTTTAGTCTCACGTGCAGACCACCGCATTTCCCTCGCTTCCTTGGTCAGCGGCTGTTTCTGGATGGTCCCGTGATCCGATGGGAGAAGTCTGACCTTGGGGAAGGTAAATGGTTGCACCTGACAGAAACCCAGGCTCTGTTTGCTATTTCAGGGTCGCGTCTGGCGGGTTCCGGGGCACGAGTTGTGATTTTGGGGACGCAGGGGGGGGTATATTCACGATCCTGTCACGCCCCTGGGTTCCGCGAGGTTCTGCCTCCCTTTCGGTGCATTTAAGTCTTTGCATTGGGTCTCCACCATTTTGGGGGTGTTCAGTCTGAATTTGGGTCCCAGGTAAGGTCTCCTGGATCAGGTTGGGCCGGGTCACATATTTGTTTCCAGCGTTGGTGATCTGGTCAGTTGTTCCTGGAATCGGGCCTTGGTATAGGTCTGATCGAGCCTCCACGTGGATTCTCCTTTCCTCCATCTGCTGGTGAGTCTGGATGGGCTTCTCCGGGTTGGGGCTGGTCTCGTGGTGGTGGTGGGGTCGGTGGCGGGGGGGGGGGGGGGGGGGGGGGGGGGAGATGTGGGGAGGCGGCGTACGTGCCGGGATCGCTTCATAGGCCGGGTCGGGGTCTCTGGGAGCTTGGTCACTTACTACGCGAGGTTGGGGTCGGAGTTCCACGTTGGGCCTCTTCCACTTCTCAGTCAAGGCCAAGGTCGGGTTGCTGGAGGAGTTTTGCTGGGACGAGTCAGATCATGTGGCTGGCCCATGGACATCGGAGGATCTATAGACGTATTAGTAAACATAAAAGATAAAGGTTAGAGATTATGTCAGTATTAAAATTTAGCTTTAAGTGGTTGGTCCGGCTATAAGAGATGTAGGAAGAGGATCTGTGTGAGAGAGCTCGCGGGGAGTCGCCACGCACCAACGCCATCTTGAAAATTACAGCTGCAGGTACTCACGGCTCATGTCAAGCTTCTTGAATGTTGTTCCATCGCTGAGTTTTGCATACCGGTCCTCAGTGCGCGGGACTGGGTGACGGTCAAGGTGTGAGACCCAGTTTACCATCACCTTGTTGTCCTGCACAGACATATGGACCTGTCGGGATTTAGCACCGGGACCACTGGTTGATTGATTGATATTTATTGTCACATGTACCGAAGTACGGTGCTAAGTATATTTCTGCGGCCAAGGGAACGTACATAGTACGTGCATAGTAGACAAAAGAATAATCAACAGAGTACATTGACAAATGGTACATCAACAGATAGTGATTGGTTTCAGTGCAAATCAAGGGCCAAACAAGAACAGCAAAGGGCGTCACGAATAGTGTTCTTATGGGGAACAGATCAGTCCAAGGGAGAGTTGTTGAGGAGTCTGGTAGCTGTAGAGAAGAAGCAGCGAAATGGACAGGGTGGATGATGCCGAAGTGTTCCAAATGATCCAGCTCTGCGACGACCTTGGGCCACAGTGTCTACGGCACTGGGTGGGCGCAAAAATAATGGGGTTGCTCATCCACACAGATTTTGGCCACTGCACATTTTGAGAATTGCTGTACAAAGTGAATGTTGTTTCAAAAGACAACCTGCATAAATAATAATAATAATCTTTATTGTCACAAGTAGGCTTACATTAACACTGCAATGAAGATACTGAAAAATTGAAGGAACGAATGTGATACAAAATGGAATCATTAGTTAGGATAATGTAGAGGATACCCGGTGAGTTATCAGGGAATAAACAAAGGAACTGGGCAAAGCATGGCTTGGATAGGGGATGGGTGGTTGCTAGGAGGAGAATGCTGAGTGAAAGGGGCCCCCCAAGGGCTGAAGAATATGAAGTGAGCCCAGGGCTGAGGAATGTGAAATGAGCAAATCAGGATATATGGCCAGGTCAAGAAGTGTGTCGGGATAGTCTATGGGAATTTTGCATTCATTACTGTTGCCTTATTTGGTCGTATGTATGTGAAATTTGATGCAACTTGAATGTATCTGTAGAGAAATGTTTTGTCCTTTTGTTCACTCGCTGTTGAAGATCCAGGAGACATGGTTGTGTCCTGCTCTCCCAATAGAGTGAGTCACCCAGCTAGCTGGTTAAAATAAACAATAATTGATACATGCAAATCCGTCTCAAATGTTATTGAGACCAGACTGACAGCAATAGAATCAGGATTCTCAATACTGTGAATAGCCCTGAGTCGCCACATTCAGGCGCCTGTTCAGGTAAAGAGAGGGAGAGTTCAGAACGTCCAAATGACCCAATAGCACATCTTTCGGGGCTTGTGGGAGGAAACCGGAGCACCTGGAGGAAACCGACGTAATCACAGAGAGAACGTGCAGACTGCACACAGACAGTGCCCCAAGCTGGGAATCGAACCTGGTGTCATGATATGCAGACACAAACACAATGATATACAGGCAGGTACAGACAAGAAGAGAGAACAGAACATTACCAATAAACAGGCAGGACACTCAGGGGTGGGATTTGACTATAAAAGACACGAGGCACTGACACTCGCCTCTTTCCACTGATAAACATCTAGAGAGTCAGTCAAGGGTGTTGTTACAATCTCACACCTCCACCACGTGGCCAAGAGCTAGTCTGGTTCAGTCAGACAGAGTAACCACACTTAAGTTAACAGAGAGTCGTACTCACAGAGAACTGTGCTAACTGTGCTATTAGTTCAATAAACCTGATTGAACTAACTTCAAGATCTAAGCTGCATCCAGTTGCAGCCAGTGTTATACCAGTGTACCTAACACAACACCTAGGACCCTGGAGCTGTGAAGCAACAGTACTAACCACTGTGCTACCACCTTTGTAATGAATAGACCATTGTTTCACAATATATTTAGAGATGAGAAAGTATCACAACCTAGCAACAGAAACATTTAGTAATAAAATTGTTCCAAAAGCAAAGTTAATGGAAGCACCTTGGGTGGGATTCTCTGTTTCCCAACACCGATTCCGTTATTGACGATCAGGCGGAGAACCCCTTTTGACGTTGTTATCGGGATCGGTGCCTGTTTGACGCAGTATTTGCAGCCCTTCAGTGGCCGCAGGGTCGGTGAGGGGGCATTGCTGATTATTTTCACGTCAAATGTCACAGATCCTCCGCAGGTAGGCTCAAAATTGGAGAATCACGCCCCTTATCTTTGTCGGAATAGCATATGTGGCGGGTGCTCGTAGACATTTAATTAATTTGACGGACATTAGTGGATTTTAAATAATGACCAATGCTTGGAGAACAAATCATGTTCTTAGTGACAGTCAGGAGTTTGAATAAACCAGAAAGCCACAGCTGAGAATTAGAACCAATTAAAGTAAAGAAGTGGCTAAACCATCGATAAGAATTTCCTTAAGAATGTGATCCGTATGACTGTTTATGAGAAGAATTTTAGCCTTCCGAGGTTCTTGAAGCATTCGTGAATATTACTTTTAAAGCCTTTGTTGAGATCACTTATATTTTGTAGCTTTTCTGGAATTACTTATACTTTGAAGCTCTTTTCGTTTTCTTACCCATATCTCAAGTTCTTTTCAAACTCCTCTCAAATGTTTTTAGATTCAATTTTGTGCAAATGTATTAAGTGAATGATTGAAAAATAGAGCGTTTGGATACATCTTCAAACCAGACTGAGTACCTTATCCTGAGTAGAGACAAGAGGATCTTTCAGTTGGGTTGTTGTCCATGTCTGCAAGGAGTTCCTGTGTCCGTGGGTGGGGCGGGGGGGCGGAAGGGGGTGGTGGGGGCTGGTATTGTGGGAGCCCTAAACCTCATTTTGAGTTCAGGGCAGCCATTCAAGCGGGCACCACGATCTCTGAGGAGCTGATCTTCCCCAGCGAGTTCCCCATGCAGAAAAATATCAATGTTTGTGATTTATTAGTGAGAACCTCATCAAGCATCAGAAAAATAACTAATATAAGATAAATCTAGAAGTTTCTGAATTTGACGTTCCCCAAATTAGATTAGACAATGAGGAAGTAATAAGAAATTGGGATAAATTATTGAGTTATCTTCCAGAGGAAAATCAAAATGACCAAAATGAAATGAGTTATTACAGTCCATAGAGCTGTCTGTGCAAATAAATTTGAAATACAAAAGTAATTATGCATGAAGTAGATGTAGAAAATGCTATTCCAAATAAAAAACATCCATCCAGGCTCAATCTACTGTCATTAACCCACGTACAAAAGGCATTTCTGGACTAAACAATTGGGCAATGTACATTGACGACGTGGTGGTGTTTCGTCAAATGTGGAAGGAGCATTTGGAACATTTAATGGAATTATTCAATAGACTACAGGAAGCTGGATTGGTGGTAAATTTGGCTAAATGTGAATTCGCTAAAGCTCAAATCATATTCTTAGGCCACACAATTGGACATGATCAGATTGCCCCACACAATATGAAAATGTCCGGCACTGAAGAGTTCCCAATACCATCAATATTGCTGCAGTAAGGGTTAAAAGCCCAGGTTAGTGTGTGTGTGTGTGTGTGAGTGCTGCAATCACGTTTGAAAATAAATCCTAGTTTGAAAGACAACTAAGCTTTTGGAAGCCAGTGGTGCAATGAAGACATCATTAAAAGCTTGGTCGAATGCGGGTTTGTTTGGATTGAGGGGATTACCCATGGAGTTCATTAGATTTCTGTTTGATAAGATGATGGCATTACTGGGCGGAGCAAAGACATCAGATATTTTGCAGGAAAAGCAAGTCAGTGGAGCTTTAGATGAGGCTGTGAACAGACGTCGGGCACTTTTCTCCCTGGAGTTCAGTTAAAAGTTCCATTTTCCACAGAAGAACGGTGGTGTTTGAAGGGTGAACAAACCAGTTGCAACACATTCTGAAGAAATACAGCCACATTTTCTGCAGGTTTCTGACTGGATCCAGGTCTTGTCTTTAAAGCAGTGTTGAAATATCTCTCTTTCTCAAAGTACATTTTTGTACAGCACGTATTCCTGAGTGCCAATGGAAGTTCAAGTGGATTGAGCATTGAAATGTTTTTTTTTTCTTGTTGTTTGAGTGGGAATAAAGATATAAGTTAATGGTATTGAATTCACTGTATTTGAGCAGCATTGCTGAATGGATAATTGTAAAAACATTTTGTGATGTTAAAAATATTCTAATATTGTGTTTGTAATAACGTTTGCTTTAGTATACCATATCCCTATTTCATTGTGAAATCATTTATGGAGTGAGGTATCTGTTCCTCAGTCTTACTAAATTAAAAAATATTGAGATTTCTGTCCAGTATCCTAGCCACTGTTTGGCTCTGGTACAGGATCGGAATATTATGCAGTCTCCATGGGGGGGTTTGTGATCTTGCATCATTGTGCCAAGGGGGAGCGGGGGGAGAGTGTGGGGAACAATGGGTGGAGATGCAGGCTGGTTCGCTGTGAAGATTAGAATGACAGTGGCTTTAAAGGTTTCAGGTGTGAAATGTTTTATTGATGAACATTTTAACCTGATAGATTTCCGTTCCCCCTAGCTATGGACAGTGAGATAACTAGTGCCCACTCAGTGCTCCGCGCTCCACTTGCTCCACCGTGATCTACTGCTCCATCGAGGTGTGCCCCCAGAATTCACATCAGATTTGGAGGCAGCTGCTGGTCTTTGATGCCCTTGGCAGACATCCTTTGGTGGGCCTGGAGCCGTGGGTGCCAGCTGACAGGCGTCAGCCGTGCCATTCTGTTCTGCCCACTACCCTCGAGATGTGCCAGTGTCAGGAGGGTTAGGATTTAGCAGAAATGGAGATCGCCTTAGTCTCCTTGGTGGAAAACCAAAGGATGGGCTCCAGTGCTTCTGACTCCATAAGGGTGCCTGTAGGGGACCTTAGGGAAGGAGGGGGAGCTGGAGTGAGCTCCACAAGCCACTGAATCATCTGGTGTAGCCAGTCCTGGAGGCTCTCCATTGCCTGTGCCCCTGTGAAAACCCCATCAGTGATGGTCCCCAGTGACAAGGCCACCCTATGGAGTGACTTGGCAATGTCTACCTGTGTCTAGGACATGTCCCTTCGTGACTGGGACATGATGTCAAGGCCATCAACCATCATCGTCACAGACTGAGCAATGCCTTGGACCTCCACTGATGGCTGGGACACCATGTTCCAGATTATCCATTGTGGTCGGCACCCTAGCAGTTGGACTGGGTACTGTACAATGCTGGCAGCATCTTCTGCACCTTAAGGCTTTGAACCTCCTCCAAGTGGCTTTGCAATCGTTGGAATGCCGCTGACACCCCCTCCTGAGGCAAATCTTCTGCAGAGGCTCAACATCTGGCTAGGATCCAGCTGAATCGACTGCTGTCTCCCTTGTGTGTCCCTGCCTCCACCAGATGTGCATCAGCAGATGTGTGGTGCTCAAAGATAATACCCCGAAGCTTGTTTACTAGTGTCGCTCACTGAGGTGTGTGTCTCTGGCCTGGTGAAAGGTGTGGGTGGTAGCTATGATGCATTGTTGGTGTTTCCCTTGGAGCTCTCCTCTGAACTGGTCTCTTGGGTGACAGAGGGTGCAGTGACTCTGGACAACCCGGCGTCATCAGATGAAATGAAATGAAAATCGCTTATTGTCACGAGTAGACTTCAATG
The DNA here is from genome assembly GCF_902713615.1 of Scyliorhinus canicula. Lineage (NCBI taxonomy): Eukaryota > Metazoa > Chordata > Chondrichthyes > Carcharhiniformes > Scyliorhinidae > Scyliorhinus > Scyliorhinus canicula. The sequence goes on along the minus strand of NC_052146.1, from coordinate 188,256,120 downwards.
AAGTTACTGTGAAAAGCCCCTAGTCGCCACATTCCGGCGCCTTTTCGGGAGGCTGTTATGGGAATCGAACCGTGCTGCTGGCTTGTCTTGGTCTGCTTTCAAAGCCAGCGATTAGCCCTGTGAGCTCTGTGAGCTAAACAGCCCCTATCAGATGGCGATTCTGCAAGATAATGTACATGGGTTCAGTGAAAGGGAAGGATAATTATGTGGGACATCAATAACTCACTTGAGACAGGCCATCTGGATGGAGGTGCAGTAGGTCCTCACTCCTCTAGCACAGGCTAACCTCGCTGTCGTCACTGTTCTCTCTCGAGTACGCCTGTGATCTCTAGCGGCCTTTCCTCACAGTGGCTGAGGAGGACAAGAAGGCGGTCCTCCGCTTCTTGGGCATGATCAACTTTTTAGAGAAATTCATCCCTAACCTCGCCTCTCACACCACGGCTGTCAGGAACCTGGTCAAGAAGACGACAGAGTTCCAATGGCTCCCTGCCCATGAACACGAATGGCGGGAACTCAGGGCAAAGCTGACCACGGCCCTGGTCTTGGAATTTTTTGATGCGACCAAAGAGACCATAATTTCTACAGATGCCAGTCAATCCGGCATTGGAGCAGTGTTCCTTCAACGTGATGAGGCCTCATCATGGGCCCCCGTTGCATACGCGTCGCGTGTGATGACCCCCACCAAACAGAGCTATGCGCAGATTGAAAAGGAGTGCCTGGGCCTCCTTACCGGAGTTGTTAAATTCCATGATTATGTCTACGGACTCCCTCAATTCACCATCGAGACAGACCATAAACCGCTGGTCAATATCATTCAGAAAGACCTTAACGACATGACGCCTCGCCTGCAGCGCATTCTTCTCAAGCTCAGGCGCTACGACTTCCAGCTTGTATACACACCGGGCAAGGAGCTCATCGTCACTGACGCTCTCTCCCGGTCTGTCACCACACCATGTGACCCAGCGGGATTTGTTTAGCCAGGTTGATGCACATGTGGCATTCGCTGCCTCCAATCTGCCTGCAACGGATGAACGCCTCGTCCAAATTTGTCGCGAGACGGCTGCCGACCCCTTGTTCCAGCGTGTCATACACCACCTAATGGACAGGGTGGCTCAAGGGCCAATGTCCTCAATTCTATAATGTCAGAGATGATCTGGCGGCAGTAGACGGGGTTCTTCTCAAACTGGACCGCATTGTCATCCCGCACAGCATGCGCCAGCTTGTCCTCGAACAGCTCCATGACGGGCCACCTGGGAGTGGAGAAGTGCCGCCGATGGGCCGAGAGACAGTGTACTGGCCTGGGATTAACGAGGACATAGCTAACACCGTGCTCAACTGCCCAACATGTCAGCGATTCCAGCCTGCGCAACCACGGGAAACCTTGCAACCCCATGATTTGGCCATGTCGCTCTGGGCCAAGGTGGGCATCGACCTGTTCCATGCACTTGGCCGAGACTATGTCCTCATTGTGGACTACTTCTTGAACTACCCAGAGGTGGTAAGGTTGCACGACCTCACCTCAGCTGCAGTCATTCGTGTGTGTAAGGAAACCTTTGCTCGACACGGCATCCCACTCACGGTCATGTCCAACAATGGCCCCTGCTTCGCCATTCAAGAGTGGTCCAACTTTGCCAGACGGTACAATTTTTCACATGTCACGTCCAGTTCCCTGTACCCCCAATCCAATGGTAAAGCAGAGAAGGGGGTACATATCGTCAAACGGCTCTTATGCAGGGTGGCCGATGCTGGTTCTGATTTTTACCTTGCCTTGCTCGCACGCTGCGGACGACGGTGCCGTCCATCCATGTCCCGGACCTCGACCACATTCCGGTCCTTCGCCGGATGCAGCTAACTCGTGCCCAGCACAAAGCGGCCTATGACTCCCGTGCAAATGATCTCCCTGCTCTGGCTCCCGATGACAATGTCCGCGTCCATCTTCCAGATGGTGGCTGGTCCGCCACCGCTGTCGTCCTCCGACAAGTGGCCCCCCGTTCGTTCCTGGTTCGTCTACCGGATGGCTCTCTTCTGCGATGCAATCGGCGTGCACTGCGTCTTGTCCCGCGTTCGCCACGGGATCTTCAGGTCCTGCCTCGCCATCATGACGACCCCACCATGGACTTTGCAGAGCTCCCTGTCGCTCTGCCACCCTCTGACTCTGACGAAGTCCAGCCCGTTCCAGAACCGGCGGCTCTTGACCACCCTTGAGGTGGTCAACCAGAATTCGTCGCCCATCTCAGAGACTAAATTTATTAACTTTTTGAATTCATGGACTCTGAATTGTTTCTTTGCTTTGTTTCATCGACTCACTGGTTTGTATATAATGTTGCTGTAGTTACTCTTTTGTTGCATACTGTCCATCTGCACTAGACGCCTTCCAATGTAAATAGCTTAGTGTTTATGTTCATAGTCTTGTAAATATGCCTTCACATACCACACATAGTAAGGAACATTCTCACCACACACTATTTATTACCACAACCACGCATTTCTTTTATAAAAGGGGGGATGTCATAATATACACATCAGTATATAATGGTGCAGACACACACTGACTGAGACACTGCAAGACCAATCAACACACGCAACACAGCAGCCAATCACCAGTTAGAGCACACTCACTATAAAGCCAGAGGCCACTAGGGATGCAGCCTCTGAGAAGGACAGACCTCACAGCTAGCACAGATCTTTACCATGTGCTGATAGTCTAGATTGGTCAGGATAGGCATAGGTTTTCAGTTTAATCGAACATAGTGTTGACCCACAGTGGAAGTATGTTCAACAGTTCCTAGCCTAATAAAATAGTGTTGTACTATTTCAAGTGTTGGTAGCCTGTATGTGTTACAGTTAAAGTAAACGCAGTCTCCACAGATCCAGAGTACCCAACCCATCAATCTTTGCTGGTTCCCGTTGGTGGGCTTTGATTTTGATTATTGCCGCCTCCCTAGGGAGCCCACTAGCCTTCAGTAGCGCTTCTATCCTTTGTGTTTAATTGGAGTACCGTCTATAGTTATGAATCCTCTTCTTCCCCATGCTGTCATATAGTCATGTACTACCCTGAATGCATACTGGCTGTCAGTGTATATATTTACTACCTTTTCTTCAGATAATTTTAGGGCTTGTGTGAGTGCCACTAGTTCTGCCACCTTTGCTGACAACCCTCCATCAATTCTTCCTGACTTTATCGTTTCCAATCTGTCATTGACCACTGCCCAGCCTGTCCTTGGTAAGCCCTCCACGTATTTATGTGATCCATCGGCAAAAAGGACTTCCTGAGCAGCTGCTAAAGGTACATCCTTTATTTTTCCTTCTTCCATATCGGTATCTACGTCTCCACAGTGATGTGGTTCTCCTGAATCTAAAATTCCTTCTGCCGGATTATCTCCTGTATCTCTTACAATAGTAATCGATTTGTTAGGGGGCAGCAGGACAGCTTCCATTTGGCCCTCCTCATATTCGAGATGGATCTTAACTTTTCAGTATTTAACATTTCTACTACGGTGTGTTTAGTCTGGAGGATTATATTTCTGGTCATTATTATTGGTTTGCTGGGGCAGCACAGTGGCCTAGTGGTTAGCACAGCTGCCTCACGGCGCTGAGGTCCTAGGTTCGATCCCGGCTCTGGGTCACTGTCCGAGTGGAGTTTGCACATTCTCCCCGTGTCTGCGTGGGTTTCACCCCCACAACCCAAAAATGTGCAGGCTAGGTGGATTGGCCACACTAAATTGCCCCCTTAATTGGAATAAATTTATTTTAAAAAAAAATAGAAAAAAAAAATTATTGGTTTGCTGACTTTTCCTGCCAAGGCAGCGCAATCTAATGCCGCTATACATCTTGGTAGTCCGGTGAATACTGGACCCTCGGCAGGCGAGTAGTAGCCTATGGGTCTTCGTTTATCTCCATGTTCCTGTGTCACGACTGCGGAATAGAATCCCCCTTCATTATTGCAATGTCTGTGGAAGGTTTTGTTAGCGTCTGGCAGTCCCAGACCGGGAGCTGATATTAATTCTGTCTTTAGTTTGTTATATGCTTCTTCCTGCTCTGTTCTCCATTCTATAGAATCTAGAGCCGGCTTTACTCCTTTATTTAGCATTTGTATAGGTTTGGTTAGTTTTGCAAATTCGGGGATAAACCTTCGGCTATAATTAAATCGTCCCAGTACCTTTCTAACTCCTCTTACAGTTACCGGGTGTGGCATCTGTTGTACAGCTTTCTTCCGATCTTCCAACATTTCATTGAGTCCTTGTGAGATTAAATGTCCAAAATATCACACTTGGTCTTTTCCAATTTGCGCCTTTTTGGGACTTAATTTAAATGCTGCAGTGTTCAATTCGCTTAACACCACACATAATGCCTCCTGGTGCCCTGACTTGGATTCTGAGGCTAATCAGTATATTATCTACATACTGTAATAGTGAACTACCCTTTGGTAATTCTATTCATTCCAGGGCTTCACTCATTACTTGGTGGAAAATAGCAGGGCTATTATGGAACCCCTGTGGTAGTCGGGACCATGTGTATTGTTTATCTCCGACTGTGAACGCAAATTTTTCTTGAGATTCTGGGTCCAGGGGGAAGGACCAAAAAACATTAGCTATGTTTCATACTGTAAAGGTTTTGTGCTCCGGTGACAGTCCATTTAGGATTGCCGAGGGGCTTGCTGCAATGGGGTGCAATATAGGCACAACTTTATTGAGGGCAGTGTAGTCTATAGTGAGTCTATAGCTTCCGTTTGGTTTACTCACCGGCCAGAGAGGGGAGACGATGGTGCTCGTGGTTTCTCTCACGATCCCCTTTTCCACAGTCAATTAAAATTTCATATTCTTTCATTAATCATTCTCCATTATTGCTCCCTCATTATTTTAACATACATAAAATCGCATTGGTATATTGAAGTTATTTATTTCCACCAGTGTGGTCTTGCTTAGATAGGCAGGTGGTTTACTTGAAATGAAATGAAAATCGCTTATTGTCACGAGTAGGCTTCAACGAAGTTACTGTGAAAAGCCCCTAGTCGCCACATTCCGGTGCCTTCCTCCTACCCCGGATATATAAATCATTCTATTGGAGGTAGGCAGGGGGAGATCAGGAATAGATATAGATGCACCTGTGTCCATCAGCATTTCACATTGCCGGCCCCCTACCACTGCAGACACATAAATTCTCCCCTCCTTCTTGCTCTTAAAAATGGGGGCCGCAGACTGTCAGTCTCCTTCCTCCTCGATCCCTCGTCCCCTGCCTTCTGCTGCGGATACAAGTCGGGACTGTGGTTTTCCATGTTTATCCCAACATGTGGCCTGTGTGTGCCCGTCTTTGTTGCAATAATTGCAACGGCCCCTCCATTCCCAGATTTGTTTCCTTTCCTTCAGCCCGATATTCCTTTGCAAAATGTCCCTTTCTGCCACAATTGTAACACATCAGCTTTGGCTGTGCCGCACCTCCAGTGCCATAAGCACTAATGTTTTCTTGTTTTATTTTTATTTGGCATTTCTCTTCTCCGCTGGGTATTCCACACGCCCACTCTACTCGTTCAACATGCCCTCGGAGCGCAACTCCTCCCATTTTTGAGATGATCTGGTGGTTACTTGAGAGCCCGTCTTTAAAGGCTTGGATAAAGGCATAATCAGCGAGTGCTGGGTCTGCTATTCCTGAACATTCTTTGTAGACCCGGAACAATCGTTCTCCATATTCAGAGGCTCCCTCTCCCTTTTGTTGCTTAGTTGTGGTAATCCTGCTCCAATTAGTTGGTGCCTTTCCCAGGGCTGTTTGTACTGCCTGTTGGGTGTCCACTTCGGTAAGGAGGGCTAATGCCTGCGGCCAGACTCCAGTTTGGAAGCCATTTGTGTTGCCTGGACCGTTAACCAGTAATCCTGAGGGCATGCGGCTCTGACTAATTGGTGAATGTCCCACAAATGTAATTGGTGTCCGACCCATACTGTGTCTAATTCCGCCCAAAATTTAGCATTTGCACTTCGTGGTTGTAATTTGCCCAAGGAGTCCAATATTTGCTGTCTTTCCCCGGGGGTGAAGGGTTTATAGGTTGCCCTCAGTTGTGCCTCAGTTCCTGTCCTGGTTACCGGGGCCATATTACATTCTTCCGTATCCCCCTGAGGTGGGGGGGGGGGGACGGGGACAGTTGTCTCCTGTTGTGTTGTCTCATTGGGTGGAAGGAGACCCCAATAATTCACCTCTAATAGTTGATTCCTTTTTTCTAATTCCTTTAACCTAGATTCTAATTTCTTTATCTGTTCTTTGTCCTCAGGCCATTTTTTGGTAGAGGCTGTTACCTGTCCAATTAGTCCAGCTAATTGGTGTACTGACAATACTCCTACTTTCTTTGTTTTATCTTTCTTTTCACCATCTATCCATTTCCTTGTTGTTCCAATGTCTGAGAGACAGCCCAATCACCTTCCTGCATCTTTTAAATTAGTGTCTGTCGGTCATATACTTATTTATCATTGAACCTGCCGGTCCCCGATTCACTTCCTCTCCTGTCATTTCGGTAACAATTTTTATGCTCACTATTATCCCCGAGTCTCTAGATCGTCTTTTACCCACCGGTTTTTAGAGCGCTCTTTCCTTCACACCCAGGCCACATCTTTCTTTCGGTGATCGTCGTTACCTGAGTCTGGCAAGTTCTTGAATGATCAGATCCCCCTTACCGCTTGCAAGTTGTTGAAAGAAAAAGTTTACTAACAATTCCATCATTTTCTTCCGACCTTTGACTGCTCACACACACTTTCTCACAGCTGCCTGAGTCTTCCTCCCAAGTACTCTGTCCCCAGTCCCTACACCCACTTCAGGGTCCTGACCTTCACGTGAGAGGATTTCCATCCTGAACAACCGGTCTAAGGCTGCGTGTTAGGGACGAGCACTTCCTTGTCCTAAGGTCAACTCAGGCAGTTACCATTCTCTCAGTCACTCAACATTCCGTGAATTGACTCAACTCTTTCCCAATGTTCAGTTATTCTGTTCTGGTTTTCCAGAGAGGTGGCCAACCACCTCAGGCCGGGGGGGGCAGAATCCTGCGACTATACCAACTGAAGTGGTTAATAACCTGTCCACACCAAAGAGTTGAGTCAAGTCCATTTATTGGGAAAAGCTTTTGGGAGATGAGCCGGCACTCCGCAGTGCTCGCAGTCACCTTCTCAATTTCACAGCGCCTGTTAGCCTTTTTTATACATGTTCCTCATTAGCTTGAAGGGGTTACATACATGACCAATTAGGTCCCCCTAGCAACAATTAGCTTCCAATCACATTCCTCTGAAAACATTCGATAACTGATGTCCACAACTCCTTGTTTTCAGTAATAAGAACAGCAGGTGTGCCGACAGTAAACGGTTAGTTTGTTGCACTTTTGTATCAGAACTTTGCAGAATCCCAATTACATTATTGCAAGCAGAATTAAAACAGAGAAACCCTTAATTTTAACTTCTCCATGTTGTGGTGATATAGCCACTGTAGATATGTGTACTTGCAGTAGGGGGATGTATGGCTGTACCTGTAATAGAGGTTCCTCCGGTAAGCCCCTGCCGGCTAGCTGTGCCCACAGGGAGCTTGTGTATAAATATGCGTGTGAGTCACTGAGATCCTATTCTACAGCTGCCGCCGGAGGAAAAGCATCACACAGCAATAAAGCCTCAGTTGTACATGTCTCGAGTCTTTGTGTGCAATTGTTGGCGCCACCCATGTTCAATTTTTACCTTAACACCAACCAAGACTTCTCTTTCACAAATCCCTACTGTGGCTGCCAAATTATTTTATGACATATTAAGTTCTTTGTTACCAAGACCCTCATGTATTCCAACATGTTTGTCCATGACCTGAAACTTCAACATGCTGCTAAAAATGCCTGTCCTATACTCCCATTCCAACATTTTGTGTCAAAGCACTTTCAGTGACGATGGTGAAGTGGATACTTTATTAAAAATGGAAGCACTTCAGACAAATATTACTGCTAAAAACTGGAAATGTTGCAGTGTCCCAAATGGCCTGTATTTCAATTGTGGCATTTTAAACCTCAGCTCCACCTTAAGTGGTCACCAACAGTTGGCAGGACTTAAACGGGCGCAGGCTTCAGAGTTACATCACATATGAGGGGTCAGGTACGTGGCATCACAATGGGAACCATGACGACACAGTTAAGTGATGCAATCAACTGTGGATATATAAAACCACAACGAAAGGCACATCTGTGTTCATTCAGTAAACTTCATTATGAGGATACTGTGTGAAAATAGCATCGGAGACAGAAAATGAAACTCCTGTGTTTATTTTCAGCTGCTCTTGAGGAGTTGGTTGTGAACACTGAGGAGAGATCACAAATATACAAGATCGAAGAGGGGATCGTTTCAGTCGAAGACCATGAGCGACAGGCAGCTCTGTCTACCATCTTGGAGCTGGTAAAATCTCACTCCATGAGCAGAAGTATGCCTCAGAAGATCATGGGGACATTGCTTGGAGGACTGCTTCTGCGCTGCGCAGACCGCTCTCTTGCTGTTCAACAGACTGCCTTGGACACCATTTACAGACTGCTTACCATCCAGTTTCTGATCACGGTTTAAGTCTGGAACAGCAAGAGGAGGCGATCGAGATTCTGAAAACTTTACATCATGAAACACTGAACTCCAATGCGCAGCGTGAGCAGGTGGCAGAAGTAGTTTCTAAGTCTGTGCCCCAAGATCAGATGGACAACCTGTTGCTCATGGTCTTCGACTACTTGGCTGATGAATGTCAGATTTGTGCCAATATGGCTGCACAGTTGATTGAGACAATCTTGACAAATCGTCATCAAGAACTTCAGGACAAGGTATCAGAGATGATTGATGTGCTGGGGGTTCATTTTCTGTTCATTCCATACCAGGAGGTCAAACGGCGAGTTTTGCGAGGTATAACAATTTTGACCTCACACAGCTCAACAGCAGCTGTGAACCACCAGCTCACCTGCCACATTCCTGGGGAGGAGTTCATCAAGGATGAGAGGAGAGCAGCGCCTGAGGACACAGACTGTGCAGTGAGTACCATAAAGCATCTGGTGAACTCACTTCTGAGAAAATCCTGTCCTATCAGTGGGAACGTGTATTCAACTATTACTTCACTTGTTGCCATTGTTGGAGTGTACGATATTATAACTCAGCCCGAGATGGAAGTGGTGAGTACATTGTTCTCACTGATATTCAAAGGCCTTCTTGTATCTTGAACCAGTGATGTAAATTTCTCTCTTGATCCATTAGAAGAGACAGGTTTCACAGCTGTGTTTGATTCACAGTCAAGCAGGCTTGTGAATGAAAATTGTGTGAGGTCACTAAAGGCTCTGTTTGATCAGCCAGGTCAAAGTGACATCTGTGGAGAGATGGTGGAAAATGGAGGATGGCACGAGATGGTAGGGGTTACCAGTGCAATGACAGCACGTACAAGCTGTTATCTGGGTCACATTGTTCACCAACTAGCTAACCACATCTTTGGGCTCCAAGGCAATCAGGCAGTTCCAGTCATCATCTTTTTTGGAGCACTCCTAAAAGCTCCGTATCTTTCAGTGCTGGGTCTCAGAGACACTGTGGTCAACGTCTTGGTGAGATACCTGTGGTATTACTCCTCACCTGTTACCCAGTTTCTCTGTGTCAAAGCACTGGAAAATCCGAATTTTGGAGAGCGACGACGGTCTTGGAGTGTGACAGGTTGGTGGGCTTGTTGGGGATGAAAGGTGACCCCGTCTGAACATTTGGGGTGTTGTCATGTCTGCAAAAGAACATCATTGAAGCACCAGCAGAGACAATACAGCCCTTTTTAGATGCAATACTCACCAGGATTCAGTCGCTCTTTGGGGCAGAGAGCGAGCAAGTCCAGGCGGCAGCTTTCAGAATGATGGGGGTCTTGACCAAGTTTGTGGGTTCCAGTAACTTACAGCAGCAGATCCATGCCAACCTGGTGTGTATGTTGCTGCACTGAGGTGGCAAGAGTGAGGAGGTCATCAACTCTTGTGCTTTTACACTCTGCACGAGCTTCTCACACATTGGATCTGCAAAGGCTTGTTCCCGACTTGAAAAGTATGCGGAGGAGCCGAGCTGGACTTCCCTCGATTTTCTGAGGCGTGTATCACACGAACTTGTTCATGACTTTCCCAGCATGATGAATTTATATGCCATGCAGTGTGCCTCATTTTACAACCATGTCCATCTCCGTGATCATGCACTGGCCTTGTCAACCTTCCTCGTAAAGCGTACAGACCGCTTTGGACTCGCCCGATGCTTCTCCTGGTGGAAAGGATTTATTACAAATTGCTGCTGTCCGGCACCAAATGAACCCTCAGTACAACAGCCTGTGATACTGTCCTGAACCTGATTGTTAATATAACTGATTGCAGCCAAATCCACATCTTGGGAACAACTGATATCAGCCAGATCCTCTCTTAGTAACATCTGATCTAAGCCAGATCCTCCTCTTTATAACATCTGATCACAGCCATCTCCTCAACTTTGGGACAACTGAGCTCCGCAATATCGTTGTTTTTGTCACAACTGATCTCAACCACATTCTCAGCTTTGAAGAACTGACCTCAGCAAAATACTCTTCATTGTAACAACTGACCTCGGCCAAATCATCATCCTGAAAGCAACTGATCTCGGCCAAATCATCATTGTGTAAAGCAACTGATTTGGCCAAATCATCATGCTTGATCACAACTGACACTCGGCCAAATCATCATCTTGATAACAACTGACCTCGGCCAAATCATCATCTTGATAACAACTGAACCTCGGCCAAATCATCATCTTGCAAACAACTAATCTTGCCAAATCATCATCTTGAAAACAATTGATCTCGGCCAAATCATCACACTGAAGACAAGTCATCTCAGCCAAATCATCATCTTGAAAGAACTGATCTTGGCCAAATCATCATCTCGAAAATAACTGATCTTGCCAAATCATCATCTTTAAAACAACTGACCTCGGCCAAATCATCATCTGGAAAACAACTGATCTCGGCCAAATCATCATTTTGAAAACAACTGATCTCGGCCAAGTCATCATCGTGAAAACAACTGATTGCAATCAAATCATCATCTTGAAAACAGCTGATCTTGGCCAAATCATCAACTTGAAAACAAGTGATCTCAGCCAAATCATCATATTTATAACAATTGATTACAGAAAGATCCTCATCATTGTAACTGACTCTTCTTTGAAAGAAATTTGTATATTTTGTGAATATTGTTCTTTAAATAATCTGAAATATTTATTATAAATTACATTTATTGGATTCCCAAATAATGCTGTCCTCCTGATGTGTAGACAAACAAGTAAGACAGGCATATGCGGCAGACACACATCACACAGATGGACGGACAGGCACAAACACAAGACGGCGAAGATATCAAGAGACGGAGACAGACAAATGCGCACAGCACATTCATTTTCTCCACTTTGTGGGTGGCACAGTGGTGCAGTGGTTAGCACTACTGCCTCACTGAGCCAAGGACCTGGGTTTAATACAGCTCCTGGTCACTGTCCGTGTGGAGTTTGCACGTTCTCCCTATGTCGACGTGGGTCCCACCCCCACAACACAAAAATCTATGCAGGGTAGGAGGATTGGCCAATGGTACAAACACTAATTTTGTGTTGGAGAAACAGGGTACCCTCCCCTCAGCATCAACGTACGGGGAGGGTGGTCAGATACTCTGATTATTAAAACACAGGATTACAAAAAACAAACGATACAAGCAATAAATTTGCGCTGGAGAGACTAGATACCCTCGCATCTGTACCAACACAAGGGAAAGGAAGGGGGTGGGTGGGGAGAGAGAGGAAAGGAGGGTGGTGGGGATGGTCGGAGTCGGGGTGTTGGTGGAGGGGGAAGCTCAATTGGACAAGGCCTGAACTATCTACGGAGACCGAAAAACAAAAGAACCTTCAATTCTGATGTGTCAGATTCTGGAGGTTCCCCAGATGTAGTGAGGGGCGACACAGTGTCAGGCACGAGTGAGCCCTGCACCCCACTGCACTGGAATAGCCACGCTAAATTGCTCCTTAATTGGAAAAACATAATTGGGTACTCTAAATTTCATAAAACCTTCTCCACTTATGTGAATGGACACCATTGATTCATGGTCGAATGCGGACTCTGAACTTTGCAGATACTGAGTAATGCTGCCTTGTTTCTGTGCCCGATCAATCATAACATGATTGGAATGGAGGGAAAAAGGGAAGGTAGACTTAATATGGATAACGGCAAGGTAAAAACAGTGACGCAGCCAACAGCAAGACAAAAGTGGAATCCGAAAGGATAGAGAACATGAAGGATCAAAGGTTCAATCATCAACAGGTTGGTCTACAGACCATATAGTGGAAAGAAGACTTGCTCCAAATACATTTGCCAGAAACACTGCCTGAACCATTAGAATAGCTAGAAATCAATTACAAATGAAACAATTAGAAATACAGGAAAAAGGTAAACAGATAGAAATAGGACGGAAAAAATTAGAAATATGAGAAAAGGAAGCAGAGAGGGCTTTTCAAATGAACTGGAAAGAGGAGCAAAGGAAGAAAAGGATAAGGGAAAAGAGAGGTTGGCAATGGCAGAAACTACGGAAATGAAGAGAGAATTTAAACTTCGGAAAGTGGAATTGCAAAGAGAACATGAACGGACAATGTTGGAGTTAAAGGCAGAGGCTGACGAAGATCTGGGTGAGGGAGAAACATTTTGTAGTCAAATGTTCAGTTAGGACATGTTTAAATATATTCAGGCATTGCCAAGGGACAATGAGAAAGACGTGGAAGCTCTTTTTTCATCTCATTTGAGAAAGTGACTAAATAATTGAACTGGCCAATGACCATGTTTGTAGTGTTGGTTTAGGTAGAGTTGGCAGCTAGAGCTATTGAATTGTTTTCATCACTATCAGAGGAGGCATCTAGGGTTTATGACAATGTGAGTAAAACCATATGAAATGCACATGAACGAGAACTAAAAGCCCACAGACAGAAATTTAGAAATCTGAGGAAAGGACCAGGTCAGACATAAGTAGAATTTGAAAATACTAAAAAAAATATGTTGCTGGGGGGATAAAAGCATTAAAAATATACCAAACGCATTTAGGGAAATGATAATTTGGGAAGAATTTAAAGATTCACTTCCCACAACAGTGAGAACTTGTGTGGAAGAGCAAAGAGTTAAAACTGCTGGACAGACAGCAGAAATGGCAGATGATTATGAATTGGTTCACAAAGCAAAGTCTGGTTTTTGACATCAACTTGAATCTTTGAAAGATGTAATTGGGGGAATGACAAAATCATTCATCACAAATCAACGATCAAAGCAAAGGTGGTTGGTGATGCTAAGTATAGTTTGCCTCAGGTTAAAAAGGAAATCTATGATAGTGGAAGAGACATAAGAAAATGTAAGGATGGGATGCTTCATCCCGCCACGCCATCGGGAAATATGTGTGCATGAGTTTGCTACCGGCAGAACGGAGGATCCCGGTGATGGAGAATCCAACTCGGTGTGATTTCATTGTGATAAAGTTGGACACAGTGAAGTCACAGTATTGGTGGCTTCTGGGAAGGCAGACTTGACAAAACATGAAAAGCCAGTGGAGTTTATCAAAGTGGGAAAAACAATTGTTTCAGTGGAAGAGATACAACAGTGTACAGCCTGTTCAGAGGTTGGTGGATAAGCAGGTGCCAAACATTTTAAGGATTTGATTTGTGCGGCTGAGGTTTACTCATATGTACAAGGTAAAAATAATAATAATCTTTTATTGTCATAAGTATGAAGTGACTGTGAAAACCCCTAATCACCACATTCTGGCACCTGTTCAGGTGAGCTGGTACGGAAATTGAACCCACGCTTCTGGTCTTGTTCTGCATCACATAGCAGCTGTCTAGCCCACTGAGCTAAACCAGCCCTCAGGAGATTTAAATGTTAAGGGATACAGGAACACGTCAGTCCTCAAAGGTGAGAGATAAGGAGATATGGGGCGGGATTTTTTGAGCCCGTGCTGGGTCAGAAAATCGCCAGGGGCGCGGGAAATCCCCCCACACTGCTCCGATGTCGGGATGCGATTCTCCGGTGACCTGTGAATCGGCGCCAATTGCACCCGCGCGATCGCCACGGCGACGGTCGGGGGCCACTGAAATAGGCCCCCGCATTGATTCTCAGTAGGCGACCGGCTGAGTTCCGCCAATTCCCGCTGCCGTGGTTCCAACCTGGTACCACCCGACGGGAGCCACTGTGGACGTCCTGGTTGGGGAGGGGGGGTGGGGTGGGGGGGGATCTGACTCCATGGGAGAGCATCTACGTGGTCCAGGCCCGAGATCGGGTGCTTTAGATCAGCGGGCAGCCGTGTGATGGAGGGGGGCCTTCTTCCTTCCGCGCGGCCCGCTGTAATGTCCCCGACATTTTGCTCCGCACCAGTGCGGAGACGGCAACCACGTGCATGCGCCGGCGTGGAGACGCCAACCATGCGCATGTGCTGGCATGGAGAGAGCAACCACATGCATGTGCATGGCTGCCTTTCACCGCTGGAGCAGTGCGCAGCACTCCGGCTCCATGCTGGCCCCCTGAACACCGATAGGTTGCTGGGCCGGGAGGCCCGTTTACGCTGACGTACACGACTTGGCCGGGATTTTGGAGAATTCCGGCCATTTAGTTTGGAAGGTGAATTGCCATAAAAGGTGCTAATATGTGGAATTAGCGGTGAGAGGAGTGGTGTGCCACTATATAAGTTAAGCTCAGAGAGTCCCGTGAAATGTGGTGAAGTGGTGTTCAGAGTATTGGAAGAATTAACTTTATCAGGGGAATAATTTATCCTGGGTAATGGATCACAGATGGGAGTGCAGTCTACTGTGGTTGGAAATCCAGTGCAAAGTCAATCAATTGAGATGCTGCAACAAGCATTCCTGGGCTGTGTCCTGATTGTGTGGTGACAAGATCACAAAGCCACCGGTTGAAGCAGGAGGAAGAGAACTTGAGGAGTTCTGATAGGGAGGCTGAGGTTTAGTTGTGAGAAACCATGTTTGATCTAATGGTTGAAGCAGGTGCTGGGTATGTATTTCAATTCCTACCCACTCAGGAGAAGGTATCCCTCTCTTATTTATTCCTTTTAATATTTCAGAAACAGCAGAATGGTATATTTTTCAGAGTACCAGCTGTTCCTTCAAAATTCGTGAGGGAGCTAACACATGTTGGAAAACCAAGTTAATCAAGTTAATTTAAAGAAATTAGCACTATTAACTCTTTACTACCAATTTTTATTTACTAGCTCCATATGCTTGTAATTATTTTAAGAAGCACCCATTTCAGTGATGAAGGCTGTTCCTGCACACAGGGACCATCAAAGACAACTGTGATTTCCTTGCCCTATATCTCTTTCGCTTTATGTTATTATTTTTATAATTTCTAACATATTTATTGAATTATTCTATTGAGTTCAGAATAAAGGCAGCACAATGGCGCAGTGGTTAGCACTCCTGTCGAGGTCCCAGGTTTGATCCCGGCTCTGGGTCACTGTCGGTGGGAGTTTGCACCTTCTCCCCGTGTTTACGTGGGTTTCGCGCCCACAACCCGACCCAAAAGATGTGCAGGGTCGGTGGATCAGCCATGCTAAATTGCCCCTTAATTAGAAAAAATAATTGGGTATTCTCAATTTATTTCAAAAAAAGGAAAAAAAAAATTTGAATAATGAAACGGGGAGATGTTAGATTTACTAATTGTTTAGGCTCCTTTAAGAAATCAACTAAACATAAACGTTTTTAAAATTGAAAATCCCCTGGGGGGGGATTTGAATTCAGGTCCCTAGAATTCACCATGTCTCTGGATTAAAGTCTAGTGATAATGCCACTGTGCCACAACCTCCCTTAATGTCTATTTAACTCATCACCTTTTGAGTGATTGACATCTTTCTGAATGAATCAGGGGAGAAGAGGATGGCTGAGGGTCAGGGCTCTGTCAGGAACCCTCCAACTCACTTTGGTGTCTCATCCTTTCCGTGCATGATTCCGGGAATCATGGAGTCACTCGAGTTGACTTTTGTACTCACGGCGATCTAGCAGCAGCAAAGACCGTGACATGCCGCTCCACGTGACCAGGACCAGTGCTTTGTGGAGAAGGGAGGGAGGGTCTGGCCCATAGCTGTTACTCGTGGCTCCCTTTACCCCGGATCAGGAGAGCCAGGATGCTAGGACCATGGGCTTTGCCCGCTTACTGAGCATGTCCCTGGAGCAAGGTGCGATAGACTGCACCCATGTTGCTGTGCAGTATTCATGGTAGCATATGGTACCATTCATGAAACACAAAGGATTCCACTCCCTCATTGTCTAACATGTTTGGGACCACCCGATGACCCCCTTTCTTGGGGAGGGTCTATGACAGTAACATTTTGGGCACTCTCAGATTCTCGGTGGTTTTGAGGGAGAGTTCGGAATGGAGCGATGGCTCCACAGGGACAGGGGGTACCTACTCAGGGGGTGGGTGATGGAACCAGCGCAGAGGCCATGAATACCTGTGGAGACTGGCTGCAAATGCGCTGATGTGAATGCTGGTCAAGCAGGCGATTGGGCTGCTGAAGAAGTGGTGGTTGGACCGGTTGGAGGATGCCCTCCATTCAGCCCCAGAGGTTATCCCGCATAATTGTTGTCTGCTGCACTCTCCACATCTTGACGTTGTGGAGGGGAGACCAGTGAGACCAGAAGGAGATGGAGGAGCTCCATATTTCCTTGGAAGAGGTCGAGAAAAGAGGCGAGTTGTGACCTGCGGAGGAATGGGGGGGAGGGGGGGGGGAGGCATTCATCCATGCTAGTGGCTGAATGGGCTGACAGGTTAGGGGCGCCCTCATAGCCTCTCAGTTTGAGGATGACCAGGATTCGGGAGTGAGGAGTTTTCCCACTCTGGGGAGTGACATCTCGTCAGTGCTGTGCTGCCAGTGGTAGGTTCTAGTCATGGTGTCCAAGTTCATGGGTGGGCACTAAAGTCATTGGCCAGACTCTGCGGGAGATTGATGATGACTTTCATTGAGGACGGAGCGATGTTCCTCTCATCCTGAGAGATACGTCTGACTCCTGCCTGACAGAGAGCTGAATGTGTTCTGCCAATGAACTGGTTCATCATAGAGATCAGAGCCATGGGATGAATTCTCATCTGCAGCAGTCCCCTTCAAGGTCAGGGGTCCTGGTGTGTTCCTCCAACTAACCTTGGGAGTGGGTCAGCACAAGGCGCCCTTATCACTGGGGAAGACTGACAGAAATGAGTGGCCTGAGCAATGATGTGTG
This sequence comes from Scyliorhinus canicula, assembly GCF_902713615.1. Lineage (NCBI taxonomy): Eukaryota > Metazoa > Chordata > Chondrichthyes > Carcharhiniformes > Scyliorhinidae > Scyliorhinus > Scyliorhinus canicula. The sequence goes on along the minus strand of NC_052146.1, from coordinate 188,238,859 downwards.
GGAGGCTTCCAACAGTAAAGGGTCTTTACAGAGTCACCAGTGTGGGAGATGGGAGAGACATGGAGCTGCCATTCTCACACTCCACAGGGTTGAAGTGCTGAGTGTGCGCAGGGGTTTGCAGAGCACGGTGCAATGAACGGCAGCAAGGTGGCATGGTGGTTAGCACAATTGCTTCACAGCTCCAGGGTCCCAGGTTCGATTCCTGGCTTGGGTGGTCACTGTCTGTGCGGAGTCTGCATGTTCTCCCCGTGTGTGCGTGGGCTTCCTCCGGGTGCTCTGGTTTCCTTCCACTGTTCAAAGATGTGCAGTTTGGTGGATTGGCCATGCTAAATTGCCCTTCGTGTACAAAATTGCCCTTAGTGTTGGGTGTGGTTACTGAGTTATGGGGTGAGGGTGGAGCTGTGAGCAATTGTGCTATCCACAATGCTACCGTGCTGTCCACATTAACGATCATTCTAATTCTGAAATGAATGAAAATCGCTTATTGTCACAAGTAGGCTTCAATTAAGTTACTGTGAAAAGCCCCTAGTCGCCACATTCTGGCACCTGTTCGGGGAGGCTGGTACGGGAATTGAACCATGCTGCTGGCCTGCCTTGGTCTGCTTTCAAAGCCAATGATTTAGCCCTGTGCTAATTCTGTGCAATAATGATTAACACATTGTTAGTACGTTACAGTGTCCTCAGCAGCAAAGGGTGGGCTATAATGTAAGGGGAATGGACGTATGACACGCACCTAATTGTTAAGTTGCGGGGACCACAGAGACAATGCTGACATATTCGCCCCCATGCCCTGACAACATCCCGAACAACATTTAAACAGTGACCATACGATAATCAGGATTACAACGATGATTATAATCCAAATCATAATCCTCTGTCCTAATGTTCCCAACCACCCAAAGCCAAAGTCCCATCCCCCATCCGCAAGCAATCCTGTTCCCTCTCTACGTATGTGAGCCACCAGATTATCAATTTTCTCTGAGTTATCAGGGCTGTATGTACAGCAGTCACAGCCAATCAGGGCACAAGTCCCTCCCTTTTCAGGTAACAAGAAATCAAGGCCATCCTATTCTGCAGGGCAACCGCTCTTATAGCAACTATCTCAGTTTCTGTTTGGTTAACAGCTTCTGCATTGTCATTAGCTCCCTGCTCAAGAATGTCTCATAATTCACGTAGGTCGCATGCATTAGTGGCTATTCCTGATGGTGGTATCATGATTCCCAGCATTTGTGCCCATGTCATCACACTTTATGTCGTCCTGTGATGGGGATGGTCCTGCAATTGCTGAACGTGATGTACATAAGGGACTACATATCCCAAATAGCAAGAGCCCTCCCAATTTTCAGGTAACCACGGGTAAGCCTGATGTCTACAGATAAAATACGTGCCATTATATGCGGTCAGGTTTCTTTACTGTCAGTCATCATTAGTCTAATAAGATCCCTCCCCAGGGGCCTCCACTAGTTTGATTTTCAACCGCTAACCAGTCAAAGATGAATAGTCCTTTAACTGTGAGGCGGAGCATAGGGGGTTGCCAATTCAAGGTCTGGTCTCACTGACTCATGCCGACTGGGTAGGTCCCATATGTTTTATGTTTCCTAAAGCATATGCTACCCTTTGTTACTCCAGTATAATTGGGAAGGATCAAACAAGGCGGCTGGAATGTCACATTAAATCTAGGCCACCACCATCCTTTAAACCTGTTCATATCATATCCAGCTGATCTCCAATCTAACATATCCTGTGTATATTCACCATGCCCTGTATTATTCCATCGCAGGGCCCACTCTGCTATCCCGTTACTGGTGAATGGGATGGGTCACACGGGGATGTCCTCCCCAGAGCATCTGGGAATTTGTGTACAAACCCAAAAACTGGATTTATTTACCCTCTCTGCGTATGAGTGGGACATGTATATTCGGGTGTTAGTATTCAATTTACACTCTACATGATGTTGGATTAATTTGATAATTGGATTGGATTGGATTTGTTTATTGTCACGCGTACCGAGGTACAGTGAAAAGTATTTTTCTGCAAGCAGCTCAACAGATCATTCAATACATGGAAGAAAAGGGAATTAAACAAAATTCAAGAAAATACACGAGAATACATAATAGGGCAACACAAGATATACAATGTCAAGCCTGCAAGAGAAGATAAAAGAGAGAGGTTAGTAATAACGTTAGCTTTAGAATTAATTTTTAAAAGGTTAGAACGAGTATAAGTTAAGTTAAAAGTGGATCTGTTGGGGAGAGCTTGCAGAGAGTCGCCTCGCTCCGGCGCCATCTTGCTATCAGATAATGTAAAAACATCAACGCCGCCATTCTCTTCAGGTTAGCGTTTCGCAGCGTACTTTCAAAGTTCCGTATGATGTAGTTTACACGAGTTGCGTCGATCCCATCTGGCTTTTCTTTTACTTTAATGGCTGTTCGGGTTGTTAGCAGCACTTGGTCGGGTCCATTCCACCTCGGAGTAAAATAATCTTTGTTCAGTACTTTCACATATTCTTGATTTCCAGGTTTAAAGGTGTGTATTTCCCTCTTCTGGATGCATCTGAGCCTGCCGCACCTTTTCATGTTTTTTTTATTTTTCAGCAATTTCACACATGGCCTGGGCATATTTTAGTGATGCCTCATCTTCCCATATTAAGGCTACTGCCACTGGGGCCTTTGGGGGTTTAGTTCCAGTTGCCATGGGACATCCCATTAATATGTCATATGGGGTTAAGCCTTCTCAGGGCATACAGAATGGCATCTGGCCATAGCAGCCCATTATGTTGATACACTTTTGTAACTGCAGTTTTAATTATTCCATCCGCCCTTTCCACCATTCCTGAGGATTGCGGCTGACATGGGATATGCAATTTCCAATCAAATCCCATGGCTTCTGTGAGGGCTTTGGTCAATTAGCTAGTGAAATGAGATCCCCTGTCACTGCGAATACACATCGGTATTCCGGGGCGAAATTCTCCGACCCCACGCAGGGTCGGAGAATCGGCCGGCAGCGGCGTTAATCCCGCTCCCGCAGGGTTTTTAAATCTCTGACCGGCCAAAAACCGGCGCTGTGCAAATCCCGCCGGCAGCCTCTGGAAACAGCTGGCGCCGGCGGGATTTCATTTTTTTTTTACTTTCCACAAATCTCCGGCCCGGATGGGCCGAAGTCCCGCCGTCGTGGCCACGGGTCACGTCGGCGAAAATCACAGTTGCTTTAAAACGGCGTCAACCATTGAAGATGGTTGACGCTTTTCAGTGTCGGGGGGTGGGTTGCGGCATCGGGGGGTGGGTTGCGGCATCGGGGGGGGGGTTTGCGGCATCGGGGGGGGTTGCGGCATCGGGGGGTGGGTTGCGGCATCGGGGGGTGGGTTGCGGCATCGGGGGGTGGGTTGCGGCATCGGGGGGGTTGCGGCATCGGGGGGGGTGGATTGCGGCATCGGGGGGTGGGTTGCGGCATCGGGGGGTGGGTTGCGGCATCGGGGGGGGTTTGCAGCATCGGGGGGTTTGCGGCATCGGGGGGGGTTGCGGCATCGGGGGGGTTTGCGGCATCGGGGGGGGTTTGCGGCATCGGGGGGGGTTGCGGCATCGGGGGGGGTTGCGGCATCGGGGGGGTTGCGGCATCGGGGGGGGGGGGGGTCGGGGGGGGGGGTTGCGGCATCCGGAGTGGGTTGCGGCATCCGGGCGGGTTGCGGCATCGGGGGGCATCGGGTGGGGGGTTGCGGCATCGGGGGGGGTTGCGGCATCCGGGGGGGGTTGCGGCATCCGGGGGGGGTTGCGGCATCCGGGGGGGGTTGCGGCATCCGGGGGGGTTGCGGCATCCGGGGTGGGTTGCGGCATCCGGGGTGGGTTGCGGCATCCGGGGGGGTTGCGGCATCCGGGGTGGGTTGCGGCATCCGGGGGGGGTTGCGGCATCGGGGGGGTTGCGGCATCGGGGGGGGTGGGGGGTTGCGGCATCGGGGTGGGGGGGGGGGGGGGGGGGTTGCGGCATCGGGGGGGGGTTGCGGCATCGGGGGGGGGGTTTGGGGCAGCGGCGTGCAGAGAGGGGGGGGGCGACGGATGCCCGGGGCCAACGCACCGTCGCCCCCCCCCTCTGTACGCCGCTGCCCCCTACCCCAACCACCCCCCCCGCTCACCACCCCTACCTCCCTCCAACGCCCCTACCCCCCCTCCCCACCACCCCTACCCCCCTCCCCACACCCCCCTACCCCCCTCCAAACGCCGCCCCCCCATCTCTCGCAACGCCGCGCCCCCCCACCCTCAACGCCGCAACCCCCCCTCATCGCCGCAACCCCCCCTCTCAACGCCGGGTCCCCCCCCTCTCAACGCCGGGTCCCCCCCCTCTCAACGCCGGGTCCCCCCCCTCTCAACGCCGGGTCCCCCCCCTCTCAACGCCGGTACCCACACCCCGTCCCCCTCCCTCTGAAGGCCGGTACCCACACACCCCCCCCCTCTCCTCCTCCCCCCCTTCCTTCCTCCTCCCCCCCTTCTTCCTCCTCCCCCCTTCCTTCCTCCGTCCCCCCTCCTTCCTCCTCCCCCCCTTCCTCCCTCCGTTAGTGGGGGGGGGGGGGTGCGGCGTTAGTGGGGGGTGGAGGGGTGCGGCGTTGGAGGGGGGTAGGGGTGGTGAAGGGGGTAGGGGTGATGAGGGGAGGGGCTTGGGGTAGGGGCAGCTGCGTGCAGAGGGGGGCGACGGTGCGTTGGCCCCGGACATCCGTCGCCCCCCCTCTCTGCACGCCGCTGCCCCCAAACCCCCCCCCCCCAAATGCCGGAACCCCCCCCAAATGCCGGGTCTGTTTCTCTCCTCCCCCCCCCCCCGCAAACGCCGGGTCAGTCTCTCTCCTCCTCCTCCTCCAAAAAACGCCGGGTCTCACCACTTCCGCAGCTGGTGAAACTGACGCGTATCGCGTCAGTCAGCTGCTGGCCCCTCCGGGAACGGAGAATCGCCGCCTAAAAGAAGGCCCCCACGCCGGAGTCATCTACTCCAATTTTGCTCGCCGGAAATCGCCGTTACGACGGTCTGCAGAGAATTTCGCCCCCGGTATTATTTCCTTTAACAGAATGTTTGCCACTGTTCTAGCATCATCTCTTTTGGTCGGACGCCTCTACCCACCGTGAAAACAAGTCCACTATCACCAGCATGTATTTCAATCCCTGAGCCATCGGCATGTGTACAAAATCTATCTGCAAATTTTCAAAAGGCATTTTGGGCTGTGGGAGATGGGTGTTTTGCCCCAATTATTCCTCTGACACATCATCCATGTGCGGGCTACTTTTTCAATTGTTACCGTAATACCTGGAGCAGACCATTGTTGACATATGGCATGTGATATCCCTCCTTTGCCCACATGAGCTTGCCCATGGGCAAGGTGGCATAGTGGCATAAGCAGACTTTTGGGGCATACTGCGCAGATATCGGGGTGGACCCAGATCTCATGGCTGTCTTGATAGCAACCAGCTTTGAGCCAAGAGCGATGCTCCTAGGGGAAGGCTTGCTCCTGTGCCCGCTTTAACTCTGGTGCTGTGATGGTGAATGGAAGTTCCACTACAGCAGCTTGCAGTTGTGGCTGCTGTTTGAGAGCCACTTCTTTAGCTATTTTATCAGCAAATCTATTACCACTGGAGACTTCATCGTCTGCGGTAGTATGCGCTTCACACTTTAAAATGGCTATCTTGCTGGGCAGCTGAACAGCATCTACTAAATTTAAAACCAATTTAGCATGTTTAATAGGTTGGCCGGAGGAAGTTATGAACCCCCTGTTTTTCCATAATTGGCCAAAATTGTGTACTACCCCAAAAACCTATTGAGAATCAGTACAAATGTTGACTGTCTTACTTTGAACTAGAATACACACCCTAGTAAGCACGAATAACTCAGCCTCACGAACAGATGTTCCCGAAGGCAGAGCAAAAGCTTCCACTATCTCAAATGGAGTCATTATTGCATAGCCGGCCACGAGGGTCGAATCATTTGGACCCATCAGTGAAAAAGATGGTGTCTGCATTTTCGAGTTGGAGACTCAATAAATCAGGATGAGGGGTTGTGGTGGCTTCAACCAATTGTACACAGTCATGATGAAACAAATGTTACTCTTCCGAGGGCGTAGGTAAGAATGTAGGAGGGTTGATAGCTGTTGCTCGCATGTAGGTAAAGTTAGTCATAAAGAGAAGGATTACCTCGGACACAGTGTGTCGAGCCGCAGTAAAATGCTGCATTGCAGATGAATTAAGCAGCAGCAAAACAGAGTGAGGAACCAATACTGTACACGGGTGGTCGAATACAAGGGGTACTGATTTATCTGCTATGGCGGCCGTGGCTGCTCCTGCTGTTAACCAACTTTGCATACCCTTTACCATGGCACATACGGCGACTGAGTAATAGGCAAGGGGTCGTTTCCCTCCTCCATGCGACTGCACCAGGACCCCTTTTGCAAATCCCCCTGCTTCATTCACATAAAGAATAAAGGGCTTGGTGAAATTAGGAAGTCCCAAGGCAGGGGCACTAATCATGGCTTGTTTCAAGTTCCGAAATGCTTGCTCCCTCTCTGGGGTCCAGGTAACAACTGAAGGGGAGTCCTGTAGGGTAGCATTGCGCAGTACTGCGTCCATCTCTCTATAGTCCGGGATCCACTGCCTGCAATGGCCCACCATGCTGAGGAAGGTGAGGGTTTCCTTTATCGTACCACGAGTTGGAACCCTTGCTGCAGCCTGTACGCTTTCAGACCCAAACCTTCGCTGTCCTTGCTGAAGCTGAAATCCCAAATACTGAGCTGCCTCCTGACAGAATTGCAGCTTGTCCATTGAGGCCCTATGCCCTCTTTCTGCCAGATGTGACAATAACAAAAGGGTATCCTGTTGGCAAGTTAGACCCCCCCTTTGAGGCCAATAATAAATTGTCCGCATTTTGTAACAGCATTGAGCCAGACGACAACTGGCACTCATCCAAGTCTCTCTTAACTGCGGCAGCATATACTGCCGGGCTTTCTGTGTAGCCCTGTGGGAGGCAAGTCCAAATGCTCTGTTGATTCCGATATGTAAAAGCAAATAGATACTGACTGTTCGGGTGCAATGATATGGAGAAAAAGGCTGCGCATAAATCTATGACAGGGAAGGTGTCTACTATCCATGGTATAGAAGACAAAATGATATTTGTGTCCGGCACCAATGGAGCAATAGGGATAACACTTTTATTGACGGCTCTGAGATCTTGCACAAATCACCACTTGTTGGGTCTTCCTACTTTTGGAATGGGGAGTATAGGGGTGTTACAGGGGCTTTGTGTCCTCTTCAGCACCCCTTGCTGTAATAGTGCATTGATCACTCCCTCCATCCCTTTCTCTGCTTCTGGTGCCAACCTGTATTGTTTCAAGCAGGGCAGGGCAACGTTCTTCTGTAACTGCACCCTATGGGCTGGGGCAGAATGTACTTTTCCAACATGATTTTTATGTTGGGCCCATAGACGTGGCAGTACCTGGGCCAGGATTGAAGGGAGTAAATGATGGCTCTCTCGGGGAGGTTGTTGTCTTTCAAATGTAGTGGGCCATTGCTCCTCTTTCCAGGTCACTTTGCCCTCCTTTTTGCCATAAAATTCTATCAGCCAATTTTGTCCGTCCATTTCAATATAAATCCCATGTATTACTTTTTTCCTTTGGCCTCTTTGATCACTTCTCCTAATTGCTTTGCCTTAGTGGGATGTCTTACGGCCAATGTTAAATGGGGTTCTGAAGTTAAACCCATCCTAAAAAGGTCCCTCTGACTATGGGTCAACTGTACTAACATTCCTAATTCTGCAACACCGAAAAATAAAAAGGAGTGATATGCAATGACATCTACTTTCCTAAGTGACTTTGCGTTTGTAAATTGTCTGCCTGCTCATCCTCACGAGCATACCAAGCCATGCAATGGGTCACTATATTCTCTCGTCTGGACTCTATCAGGTGTTTTAATATTTGTGCCCAAGGGTAATTAATCTTTTGTAAGACTTCGGCAGTTTTTAGATTTTTTTTTTAACAGTGGTACTGTAAGGGTTAACGTTCAGCTGCCAGCATAGAACACAGACACAGAGCGATCGGGCACAGGCTCAAAAGTTATTACATTTTGCAGCTGGTGAGCTCGGATTTGAGACAGTTCCATCAACATTCCATTATCAATGCAATGTATTACCGCTCCTAATTTGCAGAGTGCCTGTCGGCCTAATAGAGGACGGTGTCTCGAGGTGGGGTACATCCTTCCTTCCTAGGGGCTAAATGCTTCTTGGCCCCTTGCATGATCGCCTCTTTCTCTCTGTTTGCTAACCAGTGTTCAAGGGACTCATTTCCTTCATTCAAATGATTATCATTATTGGGAACCAAGCCCCCATTTATGCCGGGTGGGACTGGAATCCTGTCCTTTAAAGCTGGCTATGATGCACCAAAAGAGTATTTTAGCAGCAGCAAAACATGCCCTGGGAGGGGGCTATAAATACCACACATTTAAGTCAATTTCCAATGATTGATTTTATAGGCATTGGCTATTCTTAGAGACGTATATTTTTCTTTGTCAATTTCGAAAAGGTCAACTATCTGCTGAAATGGTTAATAATTCCTGCAGAACCTAAAGGGGCAGAGAACTTGGAATGATGCCTTTTATGTCTTTTCACGTAATCTGAACACTTATTCTTATTCAATTACTTGTATTTGTAAGGCATTTTCTTTCTTTTAAACTGATTTTAATTTCCAATGTTTCAGTGCATTGGAGAAAACTCAACAAAAATCACTTAAGTTATAATCTCGGACTCAAAATGACAGACAATAAAAAATACAACCCTCTTAGCACTTCATGCTATGACTAAAATTAATTGGTTAATCAAAACACAGATTCTTACAGCTCAGAAATATCAGAGTTAACTGTTAGCCTTATCTCACGGCTACAGACAAATCTGAATTCCCTTTAGATAGGAACCCACCTGTTACGCTTTTACCTTAATCTTCTATTTCCTTTTACTCTCCTGTTTTTTGTTTTGAGAGGGTGTCAGCTTCATTAGATTCCTCTGCAGGACATATCAGTTTTCCTACCTCATTCTATTATTTTATGATTGTTTCTTTTTATTTTCTTACTCGTTTTGACTCCCTTATCTGTCTTCTTCAAGGAGTTCACCTTTCTCGCTCCGGATTTCTTCAACGAGGCTTCGGGACGACCTGTGAGGGGGCGTCAACATTATTGCTCATCGTTCCTTCTGAAAAATACTTTAGAGCATAGCCATATAACAAGGACCGCGGGAAATTATTAACAAATACTACAAGGAGCGCTCACCAGTGTTAATCCTTTTGCGAATCTCGAAGCCTGTTGTTTGTTCAGTTTTGTTTGGTCTCTAAGGCACCTTTGTTTTTCTCATGCAGCTATCATTAATTTGTTAATTAAGATAACTGTCCAAGCATGAGTCACTGGCCAGTAATTAAGGCTGCCGAGCGGCAGACACCCCCCCCCCCCCCCCCCCCCCCCCCCCTTTCAGCTGGGGTTGAGCTATGGCTCTCTCCCTTTCAGCTGAGAGAATCCTGTTCAGAGATTCATTTCGGGGTTCACTTCCCATTAAACTCGGGAAACTGCACGACATTGAAAATGAGAAAATGAAAATTGTTTATTGTCACAAGTAGGCTTCAATGAAGTTACCTTCATTGGGGAGGTATGGAGGAGGATGGAACGGGAATTGAACCGTGCAGCTGACCTGCCTTGGTCTGCTTTCAAAGCCAGCTATTTAGCCCAGTCTGTGAAACCAGATACACTGGTTGACTACGCCAATTTGTCAAAGAAATTATAAGTCAACACTGAGTTTTCGCCAAAGGTCCTTTAATTAACACAAAGTCCGAGGGGGGATTGGAGAGACCACAGTCATTCCAAATATCCCCCCTTTACATAGTAAAGGCAGGCAATTTATATGACACATTAAGCAATATCTCAGACAGAAGGCATTCTTTAGATTAGCAAAAGACAGAAAACTGAGCAGGCTGGAGTTTAATAACAGGCCTTGGGTTCCTTGCCTAAGAAAAATAATTGTTGTATGCTGTCAGCAAAACAATGTGCACCTGTACACTAGTTTACACTGAGACTGTTTCACACAGAACTCTTGACTGAAATATGGCTAAATATCCATCATGCTTTGCCAAGTGCCTATTTCCATGAATTATAGTCAAGCAGCTGGTTAAAATTAATACAGGGTATTAAGGCAACTAATCCGCCAACTAAAGTCCCTTCTACACTGAGGATCTGCTGGTGGCCAAAGTGATATTTATTTACAAGTGCTATATTACCCTGGTCACCTACCTTAACCAGAGCCTACGTTCACTCGGGCCCACTTGGTATTTATAGGGCGCGATTCTCCCAGAGAGGGAGAAATCGTAAGGCTGGCGTCAAATCCGTGCAGGTTTGACGCCAGCCCCCCCCCCCCCCCCCCCCCCCCGACCGGGAACCGATTCTGGTCCCCGGTCGGGGCTAGCATGCCGCCGCCGTAAACTCCGGCATCGCGGGCTTAACGAATTTTGTTAAGCCTGCTTGCCAGAGTTTGCGCCAGCTGACGCGTCACATGACATCAGCCGCGCATGCGCGGATTGGAAGACTCCAACCCGCGCATGCGCGGATGACGTCATCGCGCATTTGCGCGAAACCCGCGCATGCGCGGGCCGGGATGCCCCTCAGCCGCCCCGCGAAGTGAGACAGCGGGGCGGCGGAAGGATAAAGAGTACGCGGGAATCGGACCCGCTGCCCGCGATCGGTGCCCACTGATCGCGGGCCCATGGCACCCTTGGCACGGCCGTGGTACTGCCGTGCCAATCGGTGCCATGGTTTTAAAAATCGGCACTTTACGGCCGTTTTTACGAACGGCCAGACCAGGTGTGTTTGCCGTTCGTAAAAACAGCCAGAAAGGGCTTGGAACTCGGCCCATCGGCCAGCTGAGAATCGCTGCTGGCCGTAAAAAAACGGCGGCAGCGATTCGTATCGGGCGTCGGGCGTGGGGGGGGGGGAGAATAGCGGGAGGGCGTCAGACTAGCGTGGCCGTAAAATTTTACGAACCCCGCTATTCTCCACACCGTCATGAGTGCGGAGAATTGCGCCCATAATTTCTTACACTTCCTCACCCTCACATGCTACATCTCGGTGCATCCCCAGGATCCACAGCTGAGCATGGCCGGCTGGCTGCCTTCCACGCCCTGTTTCCTGAGCTGACCGTGTCAGGTGTCCCCTGGAGAGGTCTGGACATTGAGTGTCCCGGCCTGCTTTCAGGCTGCACGGGTGTTGCAGTGTTACCCTGCATGGTGTGCTGGATGGAGGTGTGTCCCTCACAGGCAGGGGGGTTGTTAGATGGGCTGGACACCCCCAGGGTTTCATGAGTGGGAGGCCTGGGCTGCGTCCCTGCCGATCCTATTCCCTTTGGGTGCCCGGGAGCACCTGTGCTCCTCCATGTATACCGACGGCACTACGGGCTGGGGGCGCTGGGTTGGCAGTGACAGCAGGTCTGGTTCATGGGATGGAGGATGATGACAACCCGCTCTGCGATGAACTCCGTGCTCCACATTGTTAGACAATGTCTGACTCATTATACCGTGGGCAGCACGGTAGCATGGTGGTTAGCATAAATGCTTCACAGCTCCAGGGTCCCAGGTTCGATTCCCGGCTGGGTCACTGTCTGTGCGGAGTTTGTACGTCCTCCCCGTGTGTGCGTGGGTTTCCTCCGGGTGCTCCGGTTTCCTCCCACAGTCCAAAGATGTGCGGGTTAGGTGGATTGGCCATGCTAAATTGCCCGTAGTGTCCTAATAGTAAGGTTAAGGGGGGGGAGTTGTTGGGTTATGGGTATAGGGTGGATATGTGGGTTTGAGTAGGGTGATCATTGCTCGGCACAACATCGAGGGCTGAAGGGCCTGTTCTGTGCTGTACTGTTCTATGTTCTATGTTCCATGTTCATGCCCAGAGTGGCACCTTCCCCCTGGGTGATCCCTGCCTGCAAGCTGGCCAGTCCATCACAAGGTCTCATCGAATCACTGGGGAGGGGGTGCTGGGGACTGTCGGGCTGGGGTGGGGGGGTCGAAGATAAAATGTAGACCCACTGGACCTTCACTCGTTCCCTACCCCTCACTCACAGTGGTCTGCACTCACCGGCCCACCCCCACACCCTTCAGACGGAGCACTGAGGCAGGTTGGAATGCTGTTAACAGTTGTTTAATGTGAACAAATATGTACCGTACGTCAGTGTCGTCCTCCGAACCAATCTCCGGGGTCTGCTGGGTCTCAAGCGGAGGGCTGGTGGTCTGGATTCACTCCCTGTCAGTGCTCGGCCACCTGGGGGGCACCGGATCTGGCACTGGCTGGGGGCTGGGGACTCTGGATGGACCGGCCCCATCTCCAGCAGGCCCTATAAGACACAAGACTACATGTATGGCTAGACAAGCGGATGGGAGGGCATGGGTTGGCGGGGGGAGGTGAGGGGGGGTTGGGAGCGGGGGAAGGGGTTGAAGGTTGGAAGGTGTGGGAGGGTGAGGAGTGAGGTTAGAAGGGTATTGGGGGGGGGGGTCCACAGATCTGTCATGAGGATCCGCAACTAAGCCGGTCTCACCTGCTCGCCTGCCGCCGACCTCCGCGTGGAGACCTCCCTTTGCACCGGGCCGCCGACCACGTCCAGTGCCCTCTACTCGGGTATGCTGAAGGGACGCGGGTCTGGCGGGCCCCCTCAGGTCTTGTCCTGCTCCTGGGGGTTACACCCGGCCTACTCTCTGGGGCGGTGGGGAGGCGGGGGGGCTGAAAACACAAACTGAGGTTCCAGCGTATGTGATGATATGATCTGCATACTCGTCTGCCATTGGGCCAGAACGTCGGCTTACCATTGGCCCTGGTCGGTCATGTGCCTCTCGACCGATTGGCCGAGAGGCTGAGTTAACCACGCCTCTATCAACGAGGTATAAATGCTCAGAAGCCTGACGATCGGCCTTTTCCACTGTAGACGATCGCCAGGCTGTGTTCTAGTTAATTAAAGCCTGACATTGGTAAATCACTCGCCTCGCGTGCAATTGATGGTGCATCAGCGTATGAAGCATGAGGATTGAGTACATGATGGCATCAGTGGCCATGGGAGGTGGCATGTAGGGCAGGGTGGGGGGTTCGGCCGTCACCCGGGGGGTGGAGGGAGTCGGGGTTACATGTGTCTGTTGGGGGATGGGGGCAGGGGGGTTGTTGCCAGGGGCACAGCGCTGCCTACTCACCCTGGCCACCCTGAGGAGGTTGTGCAGCTTCTTCCTGCACAGGATGCCAGTCCGGATGATGCAACCCACGGTGCTGACCGCGTCTGCCACCTGTGCCCAGGCATGGCGAAAGGTGGCGCCTGATGGCCTTCCTCCCGGGAAGAACTGATCATCCGTACAGGGTCATCCGCCTCTCCTCCATGGTGTCCATGAGGGTGTCAAGCTCAGAGTCCCTGAACCATGGCACTGCTCTCCTTCCAGCCACCTTGTTGGCTGGGTCGGTGTGTGTGTGGGTGGGGGGATGGATCGTTTAAGTGCGGCTGCGGCGTGTGAGTCTCATGTGCAGCAATCACGGACCTGCCGAATCCGGCAACGTTTGGCTTGGAACCGGTTGCGTTCCACTTGGCGATGGTGCCGGCTGACTTCTTGTTGCTGAATCAATGCAGCTTTTGCTTCGTTTTTGCTGTCGTTAAACACCACTGTTTCCACGCCGGCTTCAGCACTTAGTCTCTCGGAGAATCCAGCCCCTCATCATAGAGTTCACATTATTGGAATATCAGCCTGGGCTGTGATTTCTTAATTCATTCATGGGACATGGGCAGGTGGACACACAACGCCCGCCCTTGTTCTTCTCGGTATCATGGGTCACAGCATTTGGAAAGTGCTGTCAAAGGAGCCTTGGCAAGTCTTTGCAGTGCAGTTTTTAGATGGTACACACTGCTGCTGGTGATGGGGGAACACAAATGATTGAGGTGGATTTTCGGCTGCCTTTCAAGCAGTCATGGAGGTTGTTGAACTTCTTGAGTGTTGGTGCTGCAGCATCCAGGCAGGTAGGGAGCGTTCCATCACAATCCCAACATGCGACTGTAAATGGTGGACCAGCTCTAGGGAGTCAGGATTTGAGTTACTCAGCACAGAACGTAAACCTGCTCTGACACCAGCAGTCTGTAAGTGGCTGTCTCTGTTCTTGTCTATGGTGACCCTCAGGATTTTGATAGTGGGACAGTCAGCAATGGTAATCCGGCTGAATGTCACGGTGAGATGTTTTGATTCTCTCTTATTGGAGATTGGCATTGCCGGGCATTGGGTGGTGGAAACGATTCTTTGCTGCTGATCAGCTCAAACCTAAATGTGGTCCTGGGTTTGCTGCGATGAGTATCGATAGTTTTATTATCTGAGGAGTTATAAATAGAACAGGACATGGCTTGAACACATAACCTTCTGATGCAGAAACCAGAATATTACCACTGAGCCGAAGATAACAATTAAAATAAGAATCCATTTTCAAGGAAAGAATTAAAGGCAGAATTCAGTATAGACAACAAATGATGAGCTGCCTTATTTGGCAGACCTAATAATAGCCAAAATTGGATACATTATTGCATTTCTCAACTTCTCTCTGAATTTAGTCTGGGCCAGCGCATAAACACACGTGTTTGTACAGGAGCTCAGCAATTGGAACATATCTCCGGTGTAGCCTACGATAAGTAAGGGATCCGAGTATTGATCTGGATCATAAAGGCTGCCTGTAATTCTGGAAATGAGGAAAAATACAACAGCTGGCATCCACAGCACGATGAAAGTACCAGAAATGGAGAAGAGTAAAATGATGGATTTCCTTCGGCTCTGCATCTCTGGATCATCGCTGTTCTTGCTGTTGTGTTGACCTTGCAGTGCTCTGCGGGTTAGATTAGCCATCAGAATGTGTCTAACAATCAGAGTGTTGAGAAATATAATCAGAAAGTACGGCAACAAGGGGTTGAAAACTGTGCTAAGCCAGTCGTAAGAGACCCATTCTGGCAAAGTGAAGTAAGTTGGTTTGAAATTAATTCCCCACTCCACATTGTTAATTGTTGAAGCAGGTTCATATGCAAAATACAGGGGGATGTTTTTGAAGCAGGGCACAACACACACGGTCACGAGAACCACAGCTGCAGTTTTCTCCCTGCAATACTTCTCTCTGAGTTTATGACAACAAATGAGGACAAAGCGATCAACAGTGAAAGCCACCATCAGCCAAACAGAGCAGTCAATAACCACATAGTTGATAACCTCGTTGATACTATATATGGAAGTGTAATCCAGAGGTGGAAATGGTAAGTAGTAACCAAGTAGGTAATAGATTATCACATTAAAAATAATGACCAGTAGGTCCGCGGTTGTCATACCCACCAGGTAAAGAGTGATCCCTTTGGATAGACCACAGCCTCCTCGGGACAGGAGCACAATTGACAGGAAATTAGCTACAATGAGAAGAGCAAAATCACCAAATTAATTAGAGAGCATTACATGGAAATAACAGCAGAGAATCAATTCAGTCCATCAATTCTGTGCCTCAATGAATGTCGCACAACCACTTCTACCCACCCTACTCTATCCCATCTTATTAACATATCCTTCTATTCCTTTCACAATTCCTTTCATGTACTTCATCAGATTTGCCAACCTGACAAACACGCAATATATACACAAGTGTAACAACATTGCACAGATTAGACAAAGCAAATTTCTCTTTTAAGCCAGAATACACTGTGACTGTGGCCTGGGGAATTGATGCAAGTTGCTGACCAGTCAGAGTAACCAATCTCTCTCAATGACAACACAACAGAGCCAGATGTGAGACAAGGAAAAGCCCCAGTGATGGAGAGTTTTGGGAACGATAGGTGTGGATACATCCTTCCCAAGCAGGAAACATGTACCCCATTGTGTGTCTGAAATTCCTCATTTACTGTGTCCCAGAATATTTTCTGGAAGGAGATAAACTTAACAAAGAGCAGAACATTCTGAGTATTGAAGGAATACCTAAATCTGGGTTCAGCATGCAGAGAAAGGTTAAGGTTTTGTAGGTGGGAGATATATCAGGAGCATAACCAGAGATAAAGAATGATTAACGAGAGCAAAAACAACCAGCTTCAGCTTCTTACCGGGAAATCCGAAGATTGCAAGAAAATGGTAATAAATGAAAGCTGCCTGTTCGATTGTTGAGAGTTCCATTTTGAGAGAGAGGAGACAACATCAATCAGTTTGAAGAAACGACGCTCGTCTTTAGTGGCAGCTCCTTATATAAAGCAACGAAACCACCCCTGACTCAATTAGGTGCAGAGGGATTGGAACTTGTGAACAAACAGCTCAATTAATTTTAATCGGGATTAGGCAATATCTTTCTTACGTATGCAGAAAGATTGAAGTCAAATGTTTCCAATTGAACATGGTGCTGAACATATTAATACAAGAAATATCCACCCTTCTCAATATTATATACTAATAATTGGGCATTTTATTTATCAAAAGAAGAAAGTGTTATTGAATGTAATTGAGCTCTGCAGCAATATAGATATTCAGAAAAAAATGACATCAAAACAACCATGTTTCTGTTCCATAAAGACTTTGTTCACCTCAAATCTGAGGCACCATGTGAGGAATTCTCCATCAGTCATGTTTTCTGCTGGGGTACCACAAGGATCAGTGCTTGGGCCCCAGTATTCACAAGCTATATCAGTGATTGGAACGTGGGGGGATAAATGTAATATTTCTAAGTTTGCAGATGACACAAGGTGAGGTGGAAGTGTGAGATGTGAGGAGGATGAAAAAATATTTCAAGGGGATTTGGAGAGGCTATGTGAGTGGGCAGAAACTTGGAAGAAATGTGAACCTATGGATTTTGCTCGGAAAAACAGAAATACATGAGGAACAAAGGAACAGAAGGGTATGTTGAAACGCTGAGATGAACTAAGATGGATAGAGGTCCTCGTGGAACATTATTAAAAATACAAAACTATTGGGTCAAATGATCTGAGTCTGAGCTACAATTTCAGAGTAATTCTATATAATTAATTTGCAGATTTTTCTCTTTTCTCTTTAGCTAATTCGGTGACAATTGTGCTGCTGTTCTAGGAGGCTGTGGTCCATCCAAAAGGGGCACTCCTTACCTCGTGGACAGCATGACATTAGACCATAAGACCATAAGACATAGGAGCAGAATTAGGCCACTCGGTCCATCGAGTCTGCTCCACCATTGAAATAATGGCTGATATATTTTTCATCCCCATTCTCCTGCCTTCTCCCCCAAACCCCTGATCCCTTTATTGATCAAAAAACAATCTATCTCTGTTTAAAGACACTGAGTGATTTGCCCTCCACAGCCTTCTGCAGCAAAGTGTTCCACAGATTCACCATGCCCCCCCCATGCCTCCCCCCCCACCCCCCCCCCCCCCCCCACCCCCACCTCACCAGCTGAAGAAATTCCTCCTCATCTCTGTTTTAAAGGATCGTCCCTTTAGTCTCAGATTGTGTCCTCTGCTTCTAGTTTTTCCAAGTGGAAACATTCTCTCCACGTCCACTCGATCCAGGCCTTGCAGTATCCTGTAAGTTTCAATAAGATCCCCCCGCATCCTTCTAAACTCCAACGGGTTACAGACCCAGAGTCCTCAATCGTTCCTCATACGACAAGCTGTTCGTTCCAAGGATCATTCTTGTGAACCTCATCTGGACCCTTTCCAAGGTCTGCACATCCTTCCTTACATACGGGGCCCAAAACTGCTCACAATACTCCAAATGGGGTCTGACCAGAGCCTTGACGAAGCCATGCTGACTCAATCCTATTTTACCATGCAGTTTCCCAAATAGTCCTCGATCTCATCTTTAATAATGGATTCTAAAATCTTACCAATGACCGAAGTCAGGATAACTGTCCTATAATTTCCTATCTTCTGCCTCCTACCCTTCTTAAACAGTGGTGTTACATTAGCTACTTCCCAGTCACATGGGACCCTCCCTGCCTCCAATGATTCCTGAAAGATCACCACCAATGCCTCCAATATCCTCGGCTATCTCTTTTATAACCTTAGGGTGTAAGGGCAGCATGGTAGCAAAGGGCAGCAGAGGAGCGCAAGTGGATAGCACAGTGGCTTCACAGCGCCAGGGTCCCAGGTTTGATTCTCCGTTGGGTCACTGTCTGTGCGGAGTCTGCACGTTCTCCCCGTGTCTGCTTTGGCTTCCTATGGGTGCTCCGGTTCCCTCCCACAATCAAAAGACGTGCAGGTTAGATGGATTGGCCAAGATAAAATGCCCTTACTGACCAAAAAATGTGAAGGCGGGTTGTTGGGTTATGGGGATAGAGTGCAGGTGAGGGTTTGGGTGGGTGGGTGTGGACTCGATGGGCCGAGTGGCCTCCTTTTGCACTGTATGTTCTATGTTCTAGACCATCAGTCCAGATGATTTATCCACCTTTAGAACTTTCAGTTTCCCCAGAAACTTCTCCTTAGTAATGGTCACTGCACTCTCCTCTGCCCCGTGGTTCTCCTGAAGCTCTGGCATCCCACTGGTGTCTTACACCGTGAAGACTGATGCAAAGTAACTATTCAGTTCGTCATCCATTTCTTTGTTTCCTATTATTACTATTCCAGTCACATTTTCCCGTGGTTCAATGTCTATTTTTGCCTCTCTCTTACCTTTAATATATTGAAAAAAACTCTTCCTAACTTCCTTTATATTGCTAGCTAGCTTGCACTCATACTTCATCTTCTCCTCCCTTATTGCTTTTTTAGTTGCCCTCTGCTCGCTTTTAAAGGCTTCTCAATCCTCTGGTGGATGTACTGGTTATTACTTTCAATGTGATGATCTGGTACATACCTACTATTACTTACCGTTTCCCATTTTCTATAGTCTATACTTCCTCATGGATATAAATGAGATGATCAACTGTGTGTTTATTGACTGCTCTGACTGGTTAACAGTGACCTTCCCTATTGACCGTTATGTTCTCATTTATTGTCTAGAGTTCAGAGGCAAATATTACATTGTATCTGAAATGGTAAGAGGCTGGAGTGTTGTACTGAAAGCGACTTCAGTGTCCCTGATCAGGAGTCACTGAAAGCTAACACACAGGTATAGCAAGCAAATCAGAAGACAAATGGTACACCAGCCTTATTACTTTTTTATATATGAGTAGAAATAGATGCGTGAACTGATATCATCATCAATAGTCACATCTCTGGAGAGCACACAGCCAAGCTTTGAGGATTTTCTACAAATCTGGAACTGGCAATAATAATGATAATAATCTTTATTGTCATAAGTAGGTGTGCATTAACACTGCAATGAAGTTACTGTGAAAAGCCCCTAGTCTTTTGGAACACGTGGGAGGAAACCAGAGCGCCCAGAGGAAACCCACGCAGACACGGGGAGAACATGCAGACTCCGTACAGACAGTGATCCAAGCCGGGAATCGAACCTGGGACCCTGGAGCTGGGAAGAAACAATGCTAACCACTGTGCTACCATGTCACCCTCTATGGTTATATTCGCTGCTTCCTAGTATGTGCCTGGTGTTGGCTGGAACATAAAGACCCATCTTGGAGACACTGATTTAGGGGCCAGACATTTTGAGGGTAGTCAAGAGTCTATTTGCCATTTTCTGGATGACCATCTTGTTGTGGGCAGCTTCGGCATTGAGAAACTCTCTGATTACTGTTTGTAATAAGGTGAGTAACACAGACTGGAGAGATTGAAGTGTTTCTCTGAATGGAACCTTACATTGACTCCTGTAGGCATGTCTCTGTCGATGTCTCAAAGAGATTATTGTGCAAAATTAAAGCACATGGGATTGGGGGAAATGTATTGAGGTGGATTGAAAACGGGTTGGCAGAGAGGAAACAAAGAGTAGGAATTAATGAGTCCTTTTCAAATTGGCAGGCAGTAACCAGTGGTATACCATAGGGATCGGTGCTGGGACCCCAGCTATTCACAATATATATTAATGATTTGGATGAGGCAACAAAATGTAACATCTCAAAGTTTGCAGATGAGACCAAATTAGGTGGAAGGGTGAATTGTGACGAGGATGCAGGGATCCTACAGCAAGATCTGGACAGGTTGGGAGAGTGGGCAAACCAATGGCAGATGCTGTATAATTTGGATAAGTAAGAGTTTATTCCTTTTGGAAGCAAAAACAGGAAGGCATATTACCACCTGAATGGTTGTAAATTGGGAGAGGGGAGTGTGCACCGGGGCCTGGGTGTCCTTGGGCACCATTCACTGAAGGTAAGCATGCAGGTGCAGCAGGCGGTAAAGAAGGTTAATGTTATGTTGGCCTTAATTGCAAGAGGTTTCGAGTATAGACGTTGGGATGTGTTGCTGCAATTGTACAGTGCCTTGGTGAAGCCACACTTGGAGTATTGTGTGCAGTTTTGATCTCCTTCTTTGAGGAAGGCTGTTCTTGCTCTCGAGGGAGTGCAGCGAAGGTTTACCAGACTGATTCCAGTCTGGGATGGCGGGACTGTCATCTTAGGAGAGATTGACTAGGTTGGGATTGTTATCGCTGGAGTTCAGAAGAACGAGGGGGCATCTCATGGAGACTTATAACATTTTAAAAGGACGAGGCTATTGAGTTGCATCAGCCATGATCGTGATGAATGGCGGAGCAGGATCGAAGGGCCAAAAGGCCTCCTCCTGCTCCTATCTTCTATGTATCTATGTTTTCCCAAAGCATTGCAGCAACAAAGAGATTAGAGAGTTGGGGAGCCAGGGCACATCCTTCCATTCCTGCCACTGATCATTACAAAGGTATCGGATATCTCACCACAAACACAAACACGTGCAGCCTTGTCATTATGCAGTCGGTTAATGACAAACCTGTTCAGAAATCCGAGTTAGGGGAACGTTTGGGAAGACATTATTGGGTCCTCCGCTCCTCTGCTAAAAATGTTCGGAATTCCAGGATCACCCTGGAAAGCAAAGCTAACTCCAACTACTTTCCTCAACAGCAAACATAATTCTTAATCTCTTCTTCCCTGTCTCCTGCAACATTAGCACCAACAATTAAGTGTGAAAACAGCATAGGTTTCTTTGTCACAAAGATTGGGAACATCAATCTGCTTCCTCTGCCTCTTCCCTGCATTGCAAAGGCCCACCAGGAGAATCCACCTCTAACACATCTCCCATCATTAGCCCCAATTTATATCTTATTCTATTTAATCGCCCGAACGTCCTCATGCCTCCCAAAGTCAATCTTAACCTTGGGTCACAGACTCCCAGACATTAAAGGACACAATAGAATAAATTGAACATGTAAAAATCCAATAAAACTCAGATTCAAATCTCTGTAATTGATAGCACAAAAAAGCTTAATACCTTAAGCATCCATCAAAGTTCCTAAACAGTGTGCCATGAAGTGAGAAACCACATTAAAGGCAGGTGATGTTATCGTAATCTTTTTGAACTGTCAATATTTTCCCTGAACAGCTTTATGAAGAGACCACCTTCTGAACTAAATACTTCTGCAGCAATTGGATCTTGGCGAAGCATACATAATAACCACAGCTGTCCAAAAATTAGATTACAGCTCCAAGACTCCAGTACCAAAACAACATACAGCAGGTTGACCGTCAATCAATGGAAAGGAGCAGGTGTTCAAGTTTTTTCAAATAATCAGTAGCAAGGTTGTATTGTCCCAAGTGAAATATATCTGGTGTTGTAAGACTTCTTATTATACTCACCCCAGTCCAACGCCGGCATCTCCACATGAAATATATCTGGACATTGAAACGTCAGTTCAAAACATAGCAGAGAGTTTCACAGCACATTTTTTGACATTTTTGGAAGCATTATGGCACTTTCTCTATTCATGTCAACACTTACCCAACACTCGTAATGTAATAGTCAAGCTTGCTTTGCAGGACAGAGACCAATGAGTAATCACTGCATTAAAAACTTATCTACATTATAATACAGAATCTAATAGTGACATTTGAAGTGATCAAAACATATTAGTTTCCTACCAGGAGCTCTCAGCAGGATTTCTCCAGTGATAATTAACTCTCAAACTGGCGGCTGTTCTTAGGGCTTCCAAAAGCCGCACCACCTCTCAGAAATAAGGTGCAGAAGGAAATCGAATTTTCCTATGGTCCTGATAAAGAGAACCCTGAACTCATGAGAGGTGTATGTCGGTGTGTGTTTTACACCCAAGGCATTACAAACTCTTGGAACGGTTGCATGAAAATAGCATTGGGTTGCGAAGGCAAAGGAAAATAGTTATTTTCCAAGAAAAAAGTGTGTTCTTCATTTTGTGAGCACATTCATCATCACTCTTCTGCCTGTTGCACTGACCTTACAGTGCTCTTTAAGTTTGATTGCCAGGAAGTTATCTGCAGAGAAGAGAGAAAAAATTTCCAAATGAATTACATAGCACTGCTTGGTAATCACAGCACCGGATTATCAGGTCTATGTCAATGTTTATACTCCACAAATGCTTTCTAAAATTCTACTTCATGTCTATATAGCAAGATATCCTTCCCTCCCTTTCGGTACTATGAAGTACTGATCGTTTGGGGCCTTATGTGGTATCATGACCGGTACTGGGTTGGAGGGCTGAAGGGCCTGTTCCTGTATTGTATTGTTCTTTGTTATTTCTTCCTCATGGTACTTCTTCACCTTCCCCTCAATCGCAAAACTCACAAATAAGGGTAGATGTGAGAACATTGCACAGATTAAATGAAGCAAATGTCTCTCTTGAACCCAGAATACTCTGGGACCTTGGCCTGAGAAATTGAAACAAGGAGAATTGAGCTGTTGACATCACTATTGCAATCAATCTCTGTCAATGAGCCTGTCCCAGGCATTAGACAAGGAAAATCCTCAGTGGTGAAGAGTTTTGGAAACTGGGTCTGAAGAAACCTGTTCCTCCCAATAATTCCCACATGCCATGTCTCAAGTTTCTCATTGTGCTGTGTCACAAAATGTTTTCTGCTGTAAATAAATATAATAAAGGGCACAAAGTGCTGTTTATTGAAGAAACTGAATTCAGCATTAAGACAAAAAGTCTGACTCTCATTCGTTGAGCACCAGATGCTCTTCATATACCTCAGTCCATACATCCCTGCAACTCAATTCGGTTGCAGAGTGAGTGGAATTAATTTGAGTTCTTTGAACAAATAGACCTGATTAATTTGAACCAATATTAGGCCAACATATTTTATGTACATGCAAACATTCACGGCAAACAATTCCAGTAGAAAAATATTAATACTGGAAAAGCTGGATCTTCACAGGAATATTTATAAATTATTAATGGAGTTTTATGAATTCTCAGGGGAATGATGTATTGGTTGGGGGCGGGAGGGACGGGGCTTGCGGGGAATCACCGTCTATTCCAATTCCTGCTGGTGCACTAAAGCAGACTTTCATCTGTTTCCATTGTTAGTAATTCCTGGAACAGGTCACTAGTCTGTTGCCAGAAGCCTGTAGCTTGAAGGACACCACTCCACATCAAGCTTGGCTGACCAGGAGTCTCTCCCACTCTTACCGCCAGCTATTGGCATGTTTGATGGATTTTCAGGTTGACACTGAGCCTCATTGGCCACATTATGAAAACACCTTCCTCGGCCATCAATTCCTGGGGTGTGACTCAAACACAGAGCTTCTGGTTCAAAGGCAGGGACACTGCCCACTGTACCACATGAAGGGCTCACTGTGCTGTGTATCAATATAAACACACAGAGAAATGAGCAGCAAATACAACCCTGTTTCTGCTGTTCACTCCAATCCAAAGCATCTTGCCAGAAATCCTCCAGCTGCTTCCTGAAAGGGATTGCCTTTCCTGGCTGATATTTACCGCTGAATACTTCATTATTCAGCATTATCGTGGTGTCTTTTATTATGGACGACATGATGTTTCCCCCCAGTGTAATCGAGACATGTGAATGAATCAACGGCAGAGTTAAGTTTCACAGGGAACTCTTTCCAGACTCTTTCCTCTGTATCTTTATTTAGTCACCAGATGAAGGCAATGCTGGTTCAGTGAATGAATTAAACAATCTGTACATCTCCACATTCCTTCCCCATAGCCCTGCAAATATTTCCTTCACAGGATTAGATCCAATTCCCTTTTTTAAATTACTATTTACTTTGCTTCCATGGCACTACCTTCCATAAATAGTGATCATAATATCATTAGGTTAGCAGTAGTAATGGAAAAGGTCAAAGAAAAAATCAAAACATTCAACTGGATGTGGTTTACTTTAAGTGAGTTGAAAGAGATTTGTTCCCAGTGGAGTGGATTAAAAATGAGTGGCTGAAACAGTAAAGAACTGATGGTACACTTTTAAGGTGAATGGGTAAAGATATAGAGTTGAGAATGAAGCCAAAAGGGAAGCATAAGATACATTTTGTATTGATTATTTGGGTGAGAAACAAGCTGAATAGTGATGAATGTAGGAATTTCAGATATGTAGGGCGGGATTCTCCGACCCCCCGCCTGGTCGGAGAATCCCCGGCGGATGGAGTGAATCCCACCCCGCCCCTCCGACGCCGGCTGCCGAATTCTCCGGCGATGGTTTTCGGGCGGGGTGGGGTTCACGCTGCACCGGTCAGGGGCCGTTGGCAGTGGGACCCCTGGCAATTCTCCGGACCCCCCTGGGCCGAGCGGCTGCCCGTTTTCAGCCAGTCCCGCCGGCGTGAAATGGACATAGTCCATCATGGCGCAACCTGGCTGCTAGGCCGTCTACCGGAGTTCTCGGGGGGGGGCGCAGTTGGACCACCCGGGGGGGGGGGGGGGTTGGGGTGGGTGAGGGAGGCACGGTTGCCTGGCCTGAGATCAGGGCCCACCCATCTGTGGGTGGGCCTGTGCCGTGGGGGCACTCTTTCCCTCCGCGCCGGCCTATGTAGGGCTCCACCATGGCCGACGCGGAGAAGAAACCCCCTATGCATGCGCATGAACACGCCCGCAGTTCTGCGCATGCGCCAGAACATGCTGCCAGATCTGCACATGCGCGGGACCACAGTGGCCCCTCGGCGCCGGTTGGCATGGCGCCAACCCCTCCGCGCCGGCCTACTGCCCGGAATTGTGGAGGATTCCGCAACTTCCGGGTGGCCCGACACCGGAGTGGTTCGCGCCGTTCTTAGCGGCAGCGTCGGGCCATCCCGCTGATTGCGGGAGATTCCCGCCCTTTTATTATATGCATCTCATGCGATGGCTGAAAGTGTGAGTTAGTGTGTGCATGCATCTGCTGCAGGCAGGATTTTAAAAATCCTGGTTTTAAAGACTGTCATACACTGTGGCTACAAAAGGTGCCATTAAGATGCCATAAAAGTTGGATAATAATTGTTCAAACTTATATTTAAAGGCAGAGGCTAATGTGTTCTTGCAATGATTTATGGGGAGAAGGTTATTATAGATATTATGTGGGGTTCTCTGTCATCTGGCACCGGAATCCAGGAAGGTGATTGGGCAGAGAATCAATCTCGACGGGTGCTGGGTTCATGCCAAATCGCAATTCTCCGGTGCCTCTACAGCGGCGTCAATGCATTCCACTCTGCATGTACAGTAAACACCGTTTTCATATCATTCACTGGCCTAACCTGGTATACTCCTGGATCTCTGTGTTCCCTTGTTTCACTGGGGGGCAATCCTGACAGCGACTTTTCCTTGTTCTTTTAAAAATCGTGCGGAGGTGAATGGGAGGGAGGAGAGTTGGAGCCTCCTGCGGCACGCACTGTCTGTTATTTTGTTCAAACGACCAGCAAAGCCTATACACCCTGGGCCATGGCGGGATACCCCCTCTGAGTCCCTCTCTGGCCTGATGGACGGCGGGGTCCTCAGGGTGTGGGGCAGGGTCCAGCAAATGGTCCGAAACCTTGGACATCTGCAGACGCTGCTGCTGCCACCACCTCCGCCATCTAGCTGCCCGGCCGAGCAGCAGCACCACGAGAGCAAGTTCTGGGTCCAAAATCCCTGCTTAGATTTCAATATCTGTCAGGCATTGGGAGAGTCTCCCCGGTCTCTGACAAACAGCAGTGGCTCCCACCCAGGACCCTCCATTTCCCCATTGATATCCACCCACCACCCCCCCGCACTCGGAATGCCCTGCCCACGCACACCCGACCGCAGCGCACTCCCTTCACCAGACCCCAGACCCCGTTCTTAACATCACCTGGATCGGGCACTTGTCTCCTAGCCATGACATTCACCCACCCCCGCTGTGGACATGTCCCTGGAGCTGTGTCCTGTCTCCTGGGTGTTCAGATCTTGGCCACTGTGTGTGTGGTGTTGACTCTGGCAGTGTTCAGCCACAGTGTCCAGGAATTACAGTCTGATTAGGATGCTAGGTACGTGCTACATGGCCCGCCTACTCACGGTAATCCACTTGGGTTGTGTGAAGTGCTCACTTAACCTCGATTGGCAATTCCTTAATAGCAATAGTCTCAGCTGCACGGCCAGAGGTCTCGGCATTTGGGGGGGTTATGGGTGGTCAGTGAGGCAGATGGGCTGGGACATGGGTTGCCCTGGAATGGGTACAGACGGTCCAGGCAATGGCATGGTGGTGCTGTGTGTGGTTGCCCCACCAGTGCCTCCCCCCATCCTCCATGATGGCCCACGCCGCAGAGAGCACCACAACTGAGGGACCCCGACGCACCCGCCAAGCACTGGGGTGGCAGGCCCAGCTCCCCCGGGCTCTTTGGCTATGAGAAAAGATGGCCACTCACCTCCTCGGCTCCCCACAGAAGCCCTTCCGCCAGGTTCACGGTTTTAAAATGGAGTACTAATCGGCGCCAGCGTGTGCATTTGCTGGGGTGGCCGATGAATGATGGGAGGCCGGTGGATATAGGATTACTTCTCCTGCTATTCGCCAGCCTTGTTTTGCTCGAGCAAGAGTGCAACAAGTCAGGAAGATCGCGCCCCATGTTGTATATTTGTCAATAGGTTTAATCAGTGATTGGCAAAAACGAGTACAAGGGATATGGGAACAGGAGAAGCACATGGGATTTGGAATGCTGCCCATCCGTGTTGGGATGTGGCGTCAGTAGCCCGGAACTCTGTAAACAAGTCAACTAGAATACAGTGTTCAGGTGATGAATACTCTCATAGTTTATTTCCAAACACCATGTTAAATACAAGAGTGACTTACATTTATCCAGCTCCTCTCATGACTTCAACATGTCCTGAAGTACTTTACAACTAATAGGACCATAAGGTACAGGAACAGAATTGGGTAATTTGGTCCATCGAGTCTACTCCGCCATTCGCACGCCTTCTCCTCGTAATTCCTGATCCCCTTTTTATCAAGAACCTACCAATCTCTGTCGTAATATGACAGTGAAGTAATTTTGAATGTCAGTCACTGGGTTAATGTAGGAATGCAGCAGCTAATCTTTGCAAAACAAACTCTTGAGAAAGTAACTGACCAGGGAATCTGATTTTGGGTGATGTAAACGGAAGGATAAATGTTGATCAGGACATCAGGAAGAGTTCCTCTGCTTTTCTCCCAAACATGCCATGGAATCTCTCACATCACCTCAGTGGCTCAGAGAGATTCCAGTTTAAAGGCTCATCTGATGTTGGGCCTGCGACCATGCGATGCTCCTTCAGTCCTTCATTGGATTATCAGCCTGGGCGATACACATCGATCTCTGCAGTGGGACTTGAGAACAACAAGATTCAGAGTTAGTGGTGAATGCGCTGCCTCGAAAACAAGACTCACGCACATATCAGCTGGCTGCTTGAATCTTGAACCCATCTTTTTAGTAACATAACTGCAACAAATAGATAATATTACAATTTATGACATTCATCACACTAGTCAATATTCCATTATAGGAAATGCAGTAGCCAAGTTATGCACAGCAATCTTCCCAAAAACACCAATGAGATGAATAATGAGATCCTCTGTTTTGAGTGGTGTTACTGGAGGGGTGAGTATTGGTCAAGACACCAGAATGACCTCTCCTGCAATTCTCTGAAAAGTGCCATGGGATTTTTGATGTTCACGTGAATGGGCAGGTGGGATCTCGGAGTATCTCATCGGAATGGTAAAACCTCCAGCTATGTAGCTCTCCCTCAGCATGACACTGGATTATTTGTTCAAATCTTTAGGAAGGCACTTGAACCCACTTGCTCAGTGCTGAGTATGTTGTCCTAGAGATGTGGCTTGTACCTGTGTAAACAGAAACACATAAGAAGATGCTGGCAACACGAACATCTTCCACCCACCTTGTACCTCGACAGTAACTGTATGAAGCCATTCACCATGATTCATGTGAAGTGTGTTTCGCTGAAGAGTAGAGAATATGAGAGGTTGGAAATACATTTAGTGGAGACCTCAATCAATGTGATGTTCACTGGGAATAACAAATTAATTTTTGACCAATGGAGTACATGGTTGGTTCTTGACCTATCATGGAAAGGGAATCAAGAGTTACAATGCTGGCCCAGATCTGGAATTCATTAATAAGACCAGAAGACCATAAAACAAGTGAACAGAATTAGGCCAGTTGGCCCATCGAGTCTGCTCCACCATTCAATCATGGCTGATATTTTCGCATCCCCATTCTCCCCATTACCCCTGATCTCCTTATTAATCAAGAACCTATCTATCTCTGTCTTAAAGACATTAAGTGAATTGGCCTCCACAGCCTTCTGCGGCAAAGAGTCCCACAGATTCATCAACCTCTGGCTGAAGAAATTCTTCATCTCTGTTTTAAAGGATCATCCCTTTAGTCTGAGATGGTGTCCTCTGGGTCTAGTTTTTCCTACAAGTGGAGACATCCTCTCCACGTCCACTCTATCCAGGCCATGCAGTATTTTGTAAGTTTCAATATGATCCCCTCTCATCCTTCTAAACTCCAAAGTGTACAGACTCAAAGTCCTCAAACGTTGCTCATACGACAAGTTCTTCATTCTAGGGATCATTCTTGTGAACCTCCTCTGGACCCTTTCCAAGGCCAGCACACCCTTTATTAGATATGGGGCCCAAAACTGCTCACAATACTCCAAATGGTGTCTAACCAGAGCCTTATACAGCCTCAGATGTACATCCCTGGTCTTGTTTTCTCGCCCTCTTGACATGAATGCTAACATTGCATTTGCTTTCTTAACTCCCGACTGAACCTGCACGTTAACCTTAAGAGAATCGTGAACAAGGACTCACCGGCCGACGTAAGTCTGCGCATGCACTGGTGCGTTAGCGGCTGCTGACGTCATACCGGTGCATGTGCAGGGGAGGGGGTCTCTTCCGCCTCCGCCATGGTGAAGAAAAAGAGTGCCCGGGGTCAGATCGCACCGTGCCCCACTCCCCCAGGACCCCGGAGCCCGCCTGCGTCGCCAATCCCGCCGGTCAGGTAGGTGGTTTAAACCACGCCGGCGGTAGAGGCCTGTCAGCGGCGGGACTGCTGCCCATCGCGGGCCGGGGGGTCGTGAATTCTGCCCCCTATTATACCACACCATTTATGGTAGCACGGTGCCACAGTGGGTTAGCCCTGCAGCCTCACGGCGCCGAGGTCCCAGGTTCGATCCCGGCTCTGGGTCACTGTCCGTGTGGAGTTTGCACATTCTCCCCGTGTTTGCGTGGGTTTCACCCCTACAACCCAAAAATGTGCAGGCTAGGTGGATTGGCCATGCTAAATTGCCACTTAATTGGAAAAAAATAATTGGGTACCCTAAATTTAAAAAGAAAATACCATACCATTTATAATATGTCCAGTTCTGGTCACCTTTGAACCAGCGAGAAGCAGTGGCTAAGGAGAACTGAAGGGTGAAAAGTTGCACATTAGAACTCCTTCGATGTGATGCTACCATAAAACCATGAGGACAATGTTATGTTCTTGTACAGAGACTATCTTTTTCACATAATGGCTGCATCTGGCATGCGTTTAAAATGGCCACCGCTGTTGATACCACATTTTATTTTCGAGTGTATCACAACTTGGGGTTTTTCACAGTAACTTCATACTTGTGACAATAAAAGACTATGATTATTATTAACATCAATGGCGTTCGCATCACTCCCAATCTTCACGCCAAGACTCTGAGCATTCAATGTTTTACAGCTAGTTCACTAGCATGGCACATTTTAATCATCTCTTCTAACTGAAGCTCATTCTCCCACAAGAGACGTTCACCCCCCTTATCATTATTTATTCCGAAGACAATCTGATCTCGAATCATCGAGGATTTTAATGTCGTGAAATTACAAGTTTGTGTTTTTAACTAGAAGTCAGTAAGAAAGCTATCAAAGGACCCGGCCATCTTTGCCTGCGTGTTCTAAATATGTACGCTTGAAAGTTTCATTCTTTTCGGAATACAATGCTTATCAAACTTCTTACTGATGGCATGAACTGTTGCTTAAATGCACGCTAATTGCCATCTTCATTGCCAGTTACTTGAAGATACTGAGACGTTTTTAAACTTTCCATCTTCTTCTTTTCTGGTTTAGCACTTTCAGAGACTATTATTCAATGTTCCACTTGTTTTTTCGCACCGTTTCCGAATTTGTCTTTCAAATGATCTTCAGTTTGTGATCACCACTTCTGGTACCATGTTATCTTCTTGTCCAGAGACAATGACTGAGTCGGCGTACCAAAGAACATCTCATTCTAGACTAGTCAAATTTATTAATGTACAAAAAATTGTGGGTTGGCAAATAAAGCTAATAAATTGGAATAAACACAAACACAACTATCCACGTTAAATTCTCCTTCAGACTTACCCGAAGTTACAGTGTCACATGGTATTACATGTCTGCCACCTAGTGGTCGGATGTCAAACATATATACAGGTTCAATTACTCATGCATATCAATACAGATGGCAGTATTTCCTTTTGTGATTTATTGCAGGACAATAGTAGGGTAGACACTCACTTGTGTTCACTTTCATGCATTCTCTTTTCATATGGTTCTATCAGTGTTACTGTATCCCTCAAACAGATTGTTCACAGTCTTGCTGCACCTTTACAGTTGTATTAGTTGTCATTATGCACTGATGTATCATATATTTGTTCAAAGTGTCAGTCTTGGTGAGAAAACCAGGGAGAATCCCAACGGCGGGGGCAGGAAAACTCGGCATATATTCAGCCTCTTTCACTATATTTTTCCACGTGATACACTCCACACTCATGGTGACTTTCCTCGGATTTTCTCACCGCGGGGAAATACAGGGGTGATTGTGAGCCTGCTCGAGCTGTCAGTGGGAAATGTAGTGCGGACTCAATATCTGGAGAGAATCGAAAAAGGCAATTCCCGCCGGCGTGACTGGGATTTCCAATTCCCCTACCCACCAACCACAGGAGGGCTGTGGCGTAGTGCGAAACACACCGTGGAGCCCGGGAACCTCATTTTAATATATTTGTACGTCATTGGCGAGCACTCAATCTGGACTGTCCCTCCTCACTGAATATTCTGCAGGCAACAGCATGACGTCATTCCAATGCCATTTACAACAGGTTTACATAGACCAGAACCTGACGGCCTCTGAAGGGGATGACAGAGGTCAGCGCTCAGGCAGCCATGAATCTCCAGGGTCCTCAAAGCTCATGGTGGACCGGAGAGGATGTGGGGGAACAGATCAGTTCAACTTGGGGCAAAGGCTGGGGTTCAGTCTCGCAACCGCAGGGCGAGGTGGGGGGAGGCGGTGGGAGGGGGAGGGGGGAGGGGGGGTTGGGGGGGCCCTTGGCAGGTCTGAACTTCAGTACCCCTTTTTTTAAGGGACATGGAGGCTGGTATACAGGTATCACTTCCTGTGTTCCCCGTGTTAGGCTTGTGCTCAAATCGTCGCTGTGAGGGGGCCTGTCCTTCATGGGATCAGGAAAATGGGTGGGAAGAGGTTAATATCGAGATTCGGCACTCGGGGAGACTGTGAGGTTCCTGGGTGGGGTCTCATAAGGGGCTAGGCTGCAAGGGCAGAGTGGGGGTCTCAGGAATGGGTTACACCTGTGTCTCATGAGGAATGAAGAGCCTCTCAATTGGGAAAGCATGATTGCAGTGTGAGTGGAAACCCACCCTGAGGCAGCGCTGTGAGGACAAAGGGGTTAAACTGTTGTCATTTCAATTCCACTTGTCTGGGAAGTTTGTCTGTCAGGAATTAGTGTGTTGGGTTGTGAACTGGGAGAATGAGGGTGCCCTCGAGGTATGTGCTTTTCATACTAATTGCAGGGTTCACTCTATCAGCCGTGCCTCCAGAGGAGGCAGTCATTGTCCTGATATGCTACCTCACCTTTCACTGACTAGTCTAATGCGCCAGTGAAATCTAAAGAGCGAAACATCAATGCCACTGATTGGAGTCTGAAGCATAAGGGGCTTTCTCTTTTAATTTGTCCAGAATTTATTCAATTTAGTTTATTTGATTTCATCAAAATATTTGGATCCCAAGCACTGACCCCAATGCAAATTCAAGAGTTAACATCACACAGATTAGGGCATCAATGGTGCAGTGGTTAGCACTGGGACTACGGCACTGAGGACCAGGGTTCGAATCCCGGCCCTGGGTCACTGTCCGTGTGGAGTTTGCACATTCTCCCCGTGTCTGCTTGGGTTTCATCCCCAAAACCCAAAGATGTGCAGGTTAGGTGGATTGGCCACTCTAAATTGGCCCTTAATTAGAAAAATAATTGGATACCCTAAATTTTATTTTAAAATCACACAGATCAAACTTACATGTGCCTTGATACTCCAATGCAAGGCTCCATAGGTAAGCCTGTCTAGGGCATTACAGGAGGTATCTTTGAGTTGCCCCATGAATGCAAATGCTGTTCCCAATCATCCACTCCACAGCCCTGTCACCTAATGCACGGTTTACGGGAAAGAGGGGAGTTGGTGTTGGAGAGAGATCACAGGAAAGGTGCCACTGAGATTCACAAGGGTCCAGGTTCCTAATCCTGGTGATGAATGTGAGGGACAGCTGTAGGAGGCCTTTGTGAGAGGAGAGGGTGTGAGGCCTGGTGGAGAGGGACTCACTAAGGGGAAATCCATGGGTGGATGTCCCAGAGGAGAGGATGGCTGAGGGTCAGGGCTCTGTCAGGATTCCTCCAAACTCACTTTGGTATCTCATTCTTTGCGTGCATGATTCTGGGGAATCTTGGATTCCCTTGAGTTGACTTTTGTACTTATGGCAATCTAGCAGCAGCAAAGACAGTGACATGCCACTGCACGTGACCAGGACCAGTGCCCTGTGGAGAAGGGAGGGAGGGTCAGGCCCATAGCTGTTACTCGTGGCTCCCTTTACCCCGGATCAGGAGAGCGAGACTCCAGGATGATGGGTTTTGCCTGCTTTGCAGGTGTGTCCAAGGTGCAGGGTGTGATACACTGCACCCATAGCCCTGTAGTCTTCATGGTATCATCCGGCACCATTCATGAACCACAAGGGATTCCATTCCCTCAATTTCCAACTTGATTGTGACCACCCAATGACCCCATTTCCTGGGGAGGGTCCATGACCTTTTGGAAGCTCTCAGAATCTCGGTGGTTTTGAGGGGGAGTTTGGAATGGAGCAATGGCTCCACAGGGACAGGGGGTACCCACTCAGGAGGTGGGTAATGATGCCAGTGTTCCATTACACTTTAATGCAATATGTTGTTATTCTTTGTTTTGAGATCCAGAATGACTTGATGAGTGGATGATAAAGAAAGCAGCAATCTTAAGATTGAAGCAAAATGAATTCATTGAATAACGATTAAATTAAATAGAGTTTGCACCCTCTTCTGAGCTACAACTACTAATACAGTAATCTATAATCTAATATTAACAATGATGTACTCGTGTTACTTCTTTCTATAACCAAAACTATTTCTAGAGCTGTGATCAATTCCTCTGCTCACACTGAACTACCCAAGATTCCCTGAGCTTTGATATTTATACTGTGAACTGGTTGTGCCCTCCAGTGTTTGAATTACACTGAGATGTAATAATTAACCCTTCACTGGTATACCTATATATCATTTAATCCCCCTTTTTTAACATCCTTTTTCCACATACAACAAAGGAAAGAATGGATAATATTATTAAAATACATGATATGTATATAACTTAGTGAAAAATCAGTAATGAAAACAGAGTTCAATGTAAATGGTTCACAAGTCAAGTTTGTTTGGTTTTCTTCTTCTCCTGGTAGATCTTCTCAAGACACGAGGAGGTGAGGCAGAAGTTTTTACAGTCCTCTGTGAATCTTCACAAACCTGAACCTTTGTCAGAGTTTCATGAAAAATGCTTTCATGAAGTTGTAAATCTGGAAAAATGTTTCTGTGTTTCTTGATCTTCAGTAGTGCTCGACGATTTTGTTGAACTATTGTTCCGTCAGCTGTCTGAACAATATAAGATAAGTGGTACTGTTTGTCTGATAACATTAGCAGGAGTTGACCAAACTCCATCAGGCACTTTGATCCTGATGGTATCTTCTGGAAGCAGTGA
Organism: Scyliorhinus canicula; assembly: GCF_902713615.1. Classification (NCBI taxonomy): domain Eukaryota; kingdom Metazoa; phylum Chordata; class Chondrichthyes; order Carcharhiniformes; family Scyliorhinidae; genus Scyliorhinus; species Scyliorhinus canicula. Next base: position 188,204,498 of record NC_052146.1, on the reverse strand, counting down.
GTCCAGAGTGCTTGCATGTCAGTCACAATACATTCTCTGTCATTTTCGCTGATGTTTCAACTTTTGTATCGCCAGCAGATGATCTGGATTGTGCAGAGACATAGATGGTAGGGGTGTTCTCAAATCGCTATTCATTAACATTTGTGCAGGTGGGCAGCAAGGTGGCACAGTGGTTAGCATTGCTGCCTATGGCGCTGAGGACCCGGGTTCGAATCCCGACCCTGGATCACTGTCCGTGTGGAGTTTGCACATTCTCCCCGTGTCTGCGTGGGTTTCACCCAAAGGGGCAGCAGGGTAGCATGGTGGTTAGCATAAATGCTTCACAGCTCCAGGGTCCCAGGTTCGATTCCCGGCTGGGTCACTGTCTGTGTGGAGTCTGCACGTCCTCCCCCTGTGTGCGTGGGTTTCCTCCGGGTGCTCCGGTTTCCTCCCACAGTCCAAAGATGTGCGGGTTAGGTGGATTGGCCACGCTAAGTTGCCCGTAGTGTCCTAATAAAAGTAAGGTTAAGGGGGGGGTTGTTGGGTTACGGGTATAGGGTGGATACGTGGGTTTGAGTAGGGTGATCATGGCTCGGCACAACATTGAGGGCCGGAGGGCCTGTTCTGTGCTGTACTGTTCTATGTTCTATGTTCTATGTAACCCAAAGATGTGCAGGGTAGGTGGATTGGCCATGCTAAATTGCCCCTTAATTGGAAAAAGTAATTGGGTACTCTAAATTTAAAAAAAAATTTTTTTAGAAAAATAAACCATTTGTGCAGGTGACAAACCAGTGAAAAGAGGTATCACTCTGTACGATAGTAACACTAGATGAATATCTGAACGAGAATCTAAAGCTTTGTTAAGAAGTTGTTTGATGATTTAAACTGCTTTCTCCACCTCACCATTAGACTGTGGGTAATGTGGACTCGAGGTGATGTGAACAAAGTTGTATTCTCGAGATAGTTCAGCACATTCATTGCTGACGAAGCACGGCCCATTGTCAGACTTGACAGTGGTAGGAATACCATGTCTGGCAAAGGTCTCCTTACTTGCTTCGATAACAGATCTGGATGTGAGATCGTTTAACTTCATGACATCCGGATAATTGGAGCAGTAGTCGATTATCAGAACATAATCACGCCCATTGCCCTAAAACTGATCAATCCCAACTTTTGCCCATGGAAATGTTTCCAAAGCATGTTGTAGTTTCTCCTTGCATTGCGCAGGCTGAAATTTCTGACATGTTTCACATCCAATACCATATCAGTGATGTCGCGATTGATACCCGGCCAGTATACAGCTTGTCTCGCCCTTCTCTTGCAATTTTCAATGCCAAGGTGACCTTCATGAATTTGGTTAAGAATCATGGGTTGGAGTAAATCATGGGTCAAGCCGAAGTAACAGTCCATCCTCAACTGTTAAATCTTCTTGAATATTCCTGAACTTGGAACAATACCCTTTTGGCCAATGATTGTTGAGATGGTGGATGACTCTCTGAAGCATTGCGGCCTTCTTTGTTTCTTCACAGCTGAGGTGATTTTCACATCCGAAGCTGGAGGATTTTCAGCACACAGCTGAACTTGAGATTCTATATGCTGTATGAATTCAAAAGATTCACTTTCTGAAGTAATTGAACGGGATAAAGCATCTGCAATTATCAAGTCTTTTTCCGGAGTATAGATGAGGTTGAAGTCGTATCTTCTTAGCTTCATCAATATCCTCCTGTAGGAGCGGAGTCATATCAGTGAGATCCTTCTGTATGATATCTACAAGTGGTCTATGGTCAGTTTACACAGTAAAAGTAGGAAGTCCATAAACGTAATCATTAAGATGCCTGTGAGTAAACCAAGGCATTCTTTCTTAATCTATGCATATATTTTCTGTCGATGTCATTGCTCTGAATGCATATGCAGCAGGTAACCATGATGAGTTGTCATCCTTTTGCAGCAGAACTGCGCCTATTCCATCCTGACTCGCATCGTCAAAATTTGCGTCTCTCTATTTGGATCGAAGGATGAAAGAAGAGGGGCAGTCGTCAGTTGATACTTGAGGTCTTGCCATTCCTCCTGATGATTGTTGGTCCAATCAAAAGTGGCAGACTACTTTATTAAATTCCTGAGAGCAGTAGTTCTTGGGAATGAATTTGCCTCAAAAATTCACGACATCTAAAAAAATGTAGAACTGCAATCTTGTCCTCTGGAACTTTCATACGTTGTACAGCAGCAATTTTGTTATTGTCAGGTTGCACACCGTGTTCAGTTATCTGGTCTCCCAGGAACTTGAGAGTCAAAATTCCAAAACTACACTTGTCTTTGTTGAGTTTTATACCATACTTGTGAACTCTTTGAAATACCTTCAGTAATCTCGAGATGTGTATTTCTCAGTTTGATGACTAAAATGATAATGTCATCGACATATACACGAACACCTTCGATTCCCTCAATCATCTTTTCCATAACATGATGGAAGATCTCAGATGCTGAAATGAACACAAATGGCATCCTGCTAAAACAGAACCTGCCAAAAGGCATGTTGAAAGTGCATAACTTTCCACCAGTTTCATCAAGTTGCAACCGCCAGAATCTTCATGACACATCCAATTTGGAAATGATTTGTGCGTTAGCCATTTCACGAGTGATTTCCTCTCTCTTTGAATGGGATAATGTTACCTCTTAATATTCTTGTTAAGATTCTTGGGGTCAATGCGTATCCTCAGATCACCAGATAGTTTCTTCACACAAACCATGGAGCTGACCCAGTCAGTTGGTTCAGTGATTCTTGAGATGACGCCTTGATGCTGTAATCTTGCCAGTTCAAGTTTCAATCTCTCCCTGAGTAGAGCAGGAACTCGTCTCGGAGGATGAACTACAGGTTTGGCATCTGGTCGTAGCAGAATTTTGTATTTGTAGGGAAGACTACCCATGCCTTCAAAGACATCTGTTAAATTGGTCCAAGATCCTTTGAATATCATCTTGAAGAATTGGTTGAGATGAATTCACATAATAAATCTTTCTATTAAATGTAAATCCTTGCAGGCTTGAGCACCTAAGAGTGAAGACTTGTTTGAATCAACAATTTCAAATATTAGAGAAATTGCCAAATCGTTATTGGATACTAGCAAGTAGCAAGATACAATGGATGTGATCACATTGCAATTGTCGTCATGTAGCTGACACGCTGATTGATTTGTTTTTGGAATTTGCTTTAGCTTTTTGAAGTCACACTGGGTAAGCAAATTGGCACAAGCTCCAGTTTCTAACTAAAAGTTGTTTGGAAAATCATTTACTTTTAAAGTGTTCCATTCTGTATCGAAGTTGATAGAGTGGCCTGCCTTGAGAGATGATGATACATCAGCGGTACAATCATATTTTCTATGATGCCAACTGTGGAAAAATTTGTTTCAAAATCTTTTTCCTTTGATTATACACTTCTCACATTAATCTGTCATGGATTTGACTTTGCAGGTTTAAATGTGTGAGTGGATCTGCACTGAGCGGCAAAATGGTTTAGCTTGCCACATTGTGAGCATTGTTTTCCTCTGGCAGGGCATTTTCTTTGAAGGTCGGCAGTCCCGCACCTTCCAAACATCATAATGTAAACGTCATCACGAACAACATTTCTTCGTGCATGCGCAGATCGGTCTTTGTCCGTCTCGCAGCTTTTAACAAAGTGTGTATGTGTAGGATTGAGTGCGTGCACGCAAGATGGCTGCCATCTAAAATATGCATCTTCTTACTCTCAGACACTGCCTTAACACACTCGACCTCATGGTTGGTTTCCACGCCTTTTTCACAGAGAAAAATTCATGGTACTGACTTTTCGATAACTGATGTAAAAGACACATTTCAATCGCAATTTCAAGCATGAGATCCTTTTTCCTGAGCAATTATCCTCTAAGCTTTTCATCAATTATACCAAAAACTATTTGGTGTCTGATCATGGGGTCATTCAGTACTGAGAAGTTAAAATAAGAATTACTACAACCAGGTTAAAGTCCAACAGGTTGGTTTCGAATCACTAGCTTTCGGAGCACAACTCCTTCCTCAGGTGAATGAAGATGTTGGTTCCAGAAATATATATATATATTGACAAAGTCAATGATGCAAGACGATACTTTTAATGCAAGTCTTTTCAGGTAATTAAGTCTTTACAGGTCCAGATGGAGAAACTGGAGAGAGAGATAATCACAGGTTAAAGAGGTGTGAATTGTCTCAAGCCAGGCCAGGAGAAGTTACAAGATTGAGCCAGCAGTCTAAGATCAGTAACAAAGCAGTCAATTGCTTCACCCTTGTTTTGCATTCTCTTGGAAAAACTAAAACGCTCAAAAGGTTCATTGGTTTGAATTTTGCCGTGATGATCAAATTTAACAATTATTACATGAAATTTAGTTTTATCTTGATCCGCCATATTTTGGAAAGAGTTATAGATTTCGATGGTATGTGAAACAGCCGTATTTAGTACAAGATCATTTTTATGAGCATCAGTACCATTATTCAAATTGGAAGCCTCCAATTAAATGTCAACCTGCTGCTTGAACACCCTCAGATTGCCAGATGGTTTTTTTCACACAAACCATGGAGCTGACCCTGTCAGTCAGTTCAGTGATTCTTGAGATGATGCCTTGATGTTGGAATCTTGCCAGTTCAAGTTTCAATCTCTCCCTGAGTAGAGCAGGAACTCATCCCGGCGGATGAACTATAGGTTTGGCATCTGGTCGTAGCAGATTTTGGCGATCCTTAGTTGTCAAGGAGTTTGGGCTTTGGCCATCAATCCTGGATTCGTTGAAGGTCTGCAGTCACAGGTTGGTGCTTCGCAAGTCGAATCGTTTCTTATTTTTCTGCACTAAATTCTTTCTAAACTATATTAGTTAGCTGCAGTAGTCAAACCTGGTACCATGTTGTATTACACTTTGATGTAATATGTCATTATGGTTTGTTTTAGGATCCAGAATGACTTGATGAGTGGATGATAAAGAAACCAGCAATCTTAAGAATGAAGCAAAACTAACTCATTGAATAATGATTAAATTAAATAGAGTTTGCACATTCTACTGAGCTATAACTATTAATATAGTAATCTATAATCTAATATTAACTAATTATTTACTCATGCTACTTCGTTCTCTAACCTAATCTATTCCTAGAGCTGTGATCAATTCCTGTGCTCACACTGAACTACCCAAGATTCCCTGAGCTCTGATATTTATACTGGGAACTGGTGGTGCCCACTAGTGTTTGAATTACACTGAGGTGTAATAATTAATCCTTCACAGGTATATCTATGTACATATCATTACAGGCAGTGCAGAGGCCACAAACACCTGTGGAGACTCGCTGCAAATGCGTTGACATGTGTACTGGTCAAGCAGGCGACTGGGCTGCCGAAGACGTGGTTCTGGTGGTTGGACCGGCTGGGGATGCCCTCCCGTTCAGTCCCCAGAGGTTGTCCCACATAATTGTTGTCCACTGCACTCTCCACAACTTGATGCTGCAGAGGGAAGACCAGTTGGTTCAGGACTAGATGGAGGTGCTCCATATTTTCTCAGATGAGGTCAAGGAGTGAGGTGAGGTGTGACCAATGGAGGAGGGGGAGGAACAAGCTTGTCCATGGCCAGCTCCTGCATGGGCTGAGATTCTGGGGGCACCCTCATAGCCTCTCAGTTTGAGGATGACCAGGATTCGGGAATGAGGAGCTTTCCCACTGTGAGGAGTGACATCTCGTCAGTGCTGTGGTGCCATGGTAGGTTCTCAGAATCGTGCCCAAGTTCCTGGGATGGCACAAAGGTCATTGGCCAGACTCTGTGGGAGAATGATGATGACTTTCATTGAGGACCGAGCGATGCTCCTCTCATCCTGAGCGATATGTCTGACTCCTGCCTGACAGAGAGCTGAACGTTTTCTGCCAATGAACTGGTTCATCTTGGAGTTCGGAACCGTGGGATGAATTCTCATCTGCTGCTGTCCCCTTCAAGGTCAGGGGTCCTGGTGTGTTCCTCCAACTAACCTTGGGAGTGGGTCAGCACAAGGCGCCCTGATCACTGGGGAAGACTGACAGAAATGAGTGACCTGAGCAATGATGTGTGGGAGGCTTCCGACAGTCCAGAGTCACCAGTGTGGGAGATGGGAGAAACATGGAGCTGCCATTCTCACACTCCACAGGGTTGAAGTGCTGAATGTGCGCAGGGGTTTGCAGAGCGCGGTGCAATGAAATGACAGGGACGAGGATCTGCTGGTGGCCAAAGTGATATTTATTAACAAGTGCTATATTTGCCCTGGTCACCTACCTTAACCAGAGTCTACGTTCACCCGGGCCCACTTGGTATTTATAATTTCTTACACTTCCTCACCCTCACATGCTACATCTCGGTGTATCCCCAGGATCCACAGCTGAGCATGGGCAGCCGGCTGCCTTCCATGCCCTGTTTCCTAAGCTAACCATGTCGGGTGCCCCCTGGAGAGGCCTCTACCTTGAGGGTCCCGGCCTGCTTTCAGGCTGCACGGGTGTTGCAGTGTTACCCTACATGGTGTGCTGGATGAAGGTGTGTCCCTCACAGGCAGGGGTGTGGGTAGTATCAGATGGACTGAACACCCCCTGGGCTCCCTGGGTGGGGGGCCTGGGCTGTATCCCTGCCGATCCTGTTCCCATTGGGTGCCCGGGAGCAACTCAGCTCCTCCATGGGTCGGGGCAAAAATTGGCAGGAGCACAGCCCAGGATTTCCACCCAGGACACAACTAAAATGGATTTAATTCACAGAATGATTGAAGTTGTTTAAATAAAGAGTAAATTTGTTTTTTAATTTAAAAAAAATAAATTTAGAGTACCCAATGCATTTTTTCCAATTAAGGGGCAATTTAGCGAGGCCAATCCACCTATCCTGTACATCTTGGGGTTGTGGGGGCGGAACTCATTGGGAAAATCCAGTGATCCAGAGCCGGGATTGACCCTAGGACCTCGGCGCCGTGAGGCAGCAGGTCTAACCCACTGCACCACCGTGCTGCCATAAATTTGTATTCATAAAACACCTTTCACAAACTTGGTGTATCCCAAAGCACTAGATAGCAATGAGGTATTTGAAATGTAGACATTGTTCTAATGTAGGAAATGTGACTGCCAATTTGTAAATATTGAGGCCTCAAAAAGAACAACAACCTGCTATTGATGATGGGTAGCTTGTGAGGTCAATGTTAACCAGGAGAGCGGCACTCTCCTTCAAAACTGTGGCCTTGTCCACCCAGCTGAGAGGTGAGACAGGCCTCGGTGTATCAACCCTCCTGAAGCACAGCTTTGGTAGTGTAGCACCAGCTTCGATTATGTGCTTAAACACATGACACCCTGACACAGAGGTGAGAATAGGGCTGCTGAGCCAAGGCTGACACTGACACAATTGGGACCAATTTTAAAGATAAAGGTGAAGGCATAATTCCGCTGAACACTAGGAAGGTCCTACTGTCTCAATTCCAGTCGTTCTTGTTTTTTTGACACATTCAATAATCGCAGTAAATGGATACATTATTGCATTTCTCAACTTCTCTCTGAATTTAGTCTGGGCCAGCGCATAAACACACGTGTTTGTACAGGAGCTCAGCAATTGGAACATATCTGCAATGAAGTCACCGATAAGGAAGGGGTCCGAATATTGATCTGGCTCGTAATGTCTGTCTGTAATTCTGGAAATGAGGAAGAATACAACAGCTGGCATCCACAGGACAATGAAAGTACCAGAAATGGAGAAGAGTAAAATTATGGATTTCCTTCGGCTCTGCATCTCTGGATCATCGTTGTTTTTGCTGTTGTGTTGACCTTGCAGTGCTCTGCGGGTTCGATTAGCCATCAGAATGTGTCTAACAGTCAGAGCGTTGAGAAATATAATCAGAAAGTACGGCAACAAGGGGTTTAAGATAATATCAATCCAGTCAAATGTGACCCATCCTGGCAAAGTGAAGTAAGTTGGTTTGAAATCAGCAACCCACTCCACATTGTTAATTATATAGACAGGTTCAAAAGCAAAATACAGGGGGATGTTTTTGAAGCAGAATACAACACACACGGTCACTATAACCACAGCTGCAGTTTTCTCCCTGCAATACTTCTCTCTGAGTTCTTGACAACAAATGAGGACAAAGCGATCAACAGTGAAAGCCACTGTCAGCCAAACAGAGCAGTCAACAACTATATAGTTTATAACCTCATTAATACTTGCAATGGGCGTGTCGTGTAGAGGTGAGTCTGGGAAATAGTAGCAAAGTACAGAATAGATTATCACATTGAAAATAATGACCAGCAGGTCCATTGTTGTCATACCCACCAGGTAAAGAGTGATTCCTTTGGATAAACCACAGCCTCCTCGGGACAGGAGCACAATTGACAGGAAATTAGCTACAAAGAAAGAGCAAAATTAATCACAGATCATTGCTTGGAAATAACAGCACAGAATCAGACCATTTAATCCATCAGGTCGATGACAGTGTTTAAGCTCCACGTGTGCCACATCCCACCTTACTTCGCCTCTCTATTTTTCTATCCTTCTATTGCTTTCTTCTTCATGTACTTTTGAAATTCCCCTAATGGAATCAAACCAGAATATTCTGGGAACATGGTCTGAAGGCATAAGAATAGATGCAGGGAAAAATACCAAATTACATCCAGTTTACCTTCCACCATCCTGCTGTTTACCTGATAGAACACTAATGGAGTTGTTGACTTACTATTCCGATCAATCTGTCAATCAGTGTATGCGATACCAAGACATGAGACTAGGAAAGCTCCAAATGATGGAGCATTTGGGAACCATGTTTGTGGAAACCCTTACACCTCCATTTTCCACGTGCTGTACTTCCAATTCCTCAAAATCTGCATCCCAAGAAAGTGCTCGTCATTGAAGGAAGACCTGAAACTGGATTCAGCATGAAGTAAGAAACTTTCTGCTTTTATACAATGAGATACATCAAGAATTAAAGTTAATGAGTTGAAGACCAATTGAGAAAATAATCAGCTTCTTACCAGGCACTCCAAAGATTCCAAGAAAATGATAATAAATGAAAGTTGTCTGTTTGATTGTCGATAGTTCCAATAATTTCATGTTTGGAGAGTGGAGATAACATCTGCCTCTGAAGATATACTTGAAGCAACCACAGCCTTCAGTCATGTCAGTGCCTTATATAAAACAATGAAATCCCCCGTGATTCCGGTCGTTGTTGAGGGAGTGGAATTACTTCCAAGTCTTTGAACAAACAGGTCCAATTATGTTGTCAGGTATTAGGCAATACAATTTTCAGATGCAAAGGAAATTTGCAACAAAACAATTTCAGTTGAAAAATATTATTATGAAGACGTTCTGTCATGGGCCAGCGTTTAGAGAACCCCAAAGTGTATCATGGAGTTCACCTGACCCACAACCTTTACTAGATTGTGGTATGGGGAGCACACGGCCTACTCTCCAGGTGTGGTACAGCAGAAATGGAAAAGGTCTTTTTTAAAGCAAAACAATGTTTATTCTCTGAACTCAAGTTAACCTTTTTAAAACATACTGTAAACATCTCAGCAATCATTAATTCAAATACAACCTCCAAAGACTACAACACTAAGTAAACCTTTAAGCTTACCTTTTTATCATCCATACGATTTAAAAAAAACCTTTATCAGAAGCACATCAGGTTCAAGTCACTGCTAAAAACATTTATAATTCTGAATTGATCAAATGATCAAGAGATAGTTTTTTGATGGCAGAGAGAATATCAGTACACCTGCTTGGTCTGGCTTCAGCTCCAACACTGAAAACAAAACTAAAACACACCCTGCAGCCTGCTCAAAAATGAAAGTAAAAAGCTGACAGACAGTCCAGCTCCACCCACTCTCTGACATCACTCATTTCTTAAAGGTACTCTACCCACAGGTATTTATATATACATCCATTTATAAACACCCATTTCGTAAAGGTACTCTCACATGACAATACCTGCAGGAAAATGTGACTCGTTAAGGGCTCATCCATATATTAATGATGTGGAGATGCCGGCGTTGGACTGGGGTGAGCACAGTAAGAAGTCTTACAACACCAGGTTAAAATCCAACAGGTTTGTTTTGAATCACTAGCTTTCGGAGCACTGCTCCTTCTTCAGGTGAATGAAGAGGTAGGTTCCAGAAACATACATAGAGACAAAGTCAAAGATGCAAGACGATACTTTGAATGCGAGTCTTTGCAGGTAATTACATCTTTACAGGTCCAAACAGAGCAACTGGAGAGAGGGATAATCACAGGTTAAAGATGTGTGAATTGTCTAAAGCCAGGACAGTTGGTAGGATTTTGAAGCCCAGACCAGATGGTGGGGGGTTGATTGTAATGCAACATGAATCCAATGTCCCAGTTGAGGCCCTACCAACCCTACCAAGGCCCTACCAAGTGTGCGAAACTTGGCGATAAGTTTCTGCTCGGCGATTCTGCGTTGTCACGCGTCCTGAAGGACACCTTGTAGAACTCTTACCAAAAGATCAGAGGCTGAATGCCCTTGACTGCTGAAGTGTTCCCCGACTGGAAGGGAACATTCCTGCCTGGTGATTGTTGCGCGATGTCTGTTCATCCATTGTCACAGCTTCTGCATGGTCTTACCAATGTACCACGCTTCAGGACATCCTTTCCTGCAGCGTATGATGTAGACAACGTTGGCCGAGTCGCATGAGTATGTACCATGTACCTGGTGGGTGGTGTTCCCACGTGTAATGGTGGTACCCACATTGTGCTATAGCGTACAACATCTACTCCCCAAGGAACCTTCTTCATATCAGCAATATTCCATTCGCTCCACATTTACGATGCTTTAATTATCCCTTGTAGCCTTACACCTTATGGAATATTAAGAAATAGATACATTGGACTGGTTGGGCTGATTTGGTGATTTCCTTATGACACTTTGATGATAATTTTGTGCTTCTATCCCGAGGGGCTGTGGACTATTCAATGCAATCTCCCTTTCGCTAATGTGTAGGAACTACTGGTCCCCCTAACTAGAGGGCACCTACACAGGAGACCCCACCCCCAGAAAAGAGACATCTCTGAAAACTAGAGAGCAGCGCAGACAGGGGGTGTGTAAAAGATTACTGCTATAACTCAGACAACTTGCACCCATTGCGATAGTTAATTGAACCCACAGCACTGCAAGCTCAATGCAACAGCAAGAACAGCGATGATCCAGAGATGCAGATCCGAAGGAGATCCACCATTTTACTCGTCTCCATTTCTCGTACTTTCATCGTGCTGTGGATGCCTTATGTAGTATTTTCCTCATTTCCAGAATTACACACAGACATTATGATCCAGATCAATATTCAGATCCCTTACTTATCGCAGACTACAACGGAGAAATGCTCCAATTGTTGACTTCCTATACAAACACCTGTATTTATGCATTGGTCCAGACAAAACTCAGGCCCAGGCTAAATTCAGAGAGAAGTTGAGAAATACAAATGTCATATAATAAAAACAATGTCACGGTGGCACAGTGGTTAGCACTGCTGTCTCACAGCACTAAGGACCTGGGTTCGATCCCGACCTTCGGTAACTGTCTGTGTGGAGATTGCACATTCTCTTGTGTCTGCATGGGTTTCCTCCGTGTGCTCCATTTCCTTCCAGTCTAAAGATGTGCAGGTTAGGTGGCTTGCCCATGCTAAATTGTGCCTAGGTGGTGTTATGTGATAGGGTGGGCGATTGGGCCTGGGTAGGATGCTCTTACAGATGGTCAGTGCAGATACAATGGGCCGAATGGCCTCCTTCTTCACATGAAGGATTCTATGATCCTATGAACTGGGAAACAAAGTAACAAAACATTCAATGCATTCTACTAAATTTTACGTGAAATTCTATCCTCAAATTGATATTTGCTCTCAGCCCATAAGCAATGTGTAGCTGTATTTTCAGAAGTCCATTTCAAACAAGCAAATAAACCAAGCCCTCTCGCTTTCCTCGCTGGCTGTAAAAGTTCCCACAAGTTGAAGAAGTTGAATGGAGTTCTGCCCAATTTCCTGGCTGTTATTTATCCCTTAACCAACATCGACAAAATGAGAATGTCTGTTATCTCAATGTTGTTATTGAGACCTTGATACACAGTGGCTGGCACATTTCCTACTTTACAACGGTGTTGAAGTTTAAAGTGCCTCATTGCGGTGAAGTGCTTTGGGACTTACTGAGGTTGTGAAAGGTGCTTTATAAAGAAAATTCCCTCATTTTGTACAGTTCTGATCTTTACAATCCCGATTGTAGGACAGGTCTGAGGTGTTCAGGTTAGGCGACTCTGACCTATACAGGAATTCCAGGTACGACCTCCGCAAATCCATCCGAGGTAGCAAAAGAGAATATCAGACCACGCGAGAGTCAGAGACTAGCATGGCAGACCCTGCCGGTTGTGGCAAGGCCTAGACAACATAACGGGCTACAAAGCGAAGTCGAGCGTTATCTCCAGCAGCAACCCCTCCCCGATGAACTCAATGTATTCTATGCTTGTTTGGAGCAGGAAACCATTGATCTGCTGTCGAGTGTCCCAGCAGCCCACAGCCCCCCCCCCCCCCCCCCCGTATCCCCCATTACAGCTTGCAAAGTCAGATCAGCTTTCCTGAAAGCCTTCCTCGGAAGTCGACGGGCCCGGACGGGGTCCCTGGTCGTGTACACAGAGCCTGCGCAGACCAGCTGGCAGAGGTGTTCGCGGACATCTTTAACATGTCCATACTCCGCTCCGAGGTCCCCACCTGCTTCAAGAAGACCATCATCATACCGGTGCCAAAGAAGAACCAGGCAACGTGCCTCAATGACTACAGTCCGGTGGCCCTGACTTCAGTTGCAATGAAGTACTTCGAGAGGTTTGTCATGAAACGGATCACTTCCAAACTCCCAGAATTCCTTGATCCACTGCAATTCGCAAACCGCTGTAACCGGTCCACAGTATCTCTCTGGCCCTACACTCATTGATAGAGCATCTCGACAACAAGGACTCCGACATCAGACTCCTATTTATTGACTACAACTCAGCCTTCAGCACCATAATCTCACCCAAACTCATATCAAAGGTCCAAAACATAAGATTTAGCTCCCCACTCTGCAACTGGGCCTTCAATTTTCTGACCCACAGACCACAATCAGGAAAAATAAAGAACAGCACCTCCTCCACAATAGTCCTCAATACCGGGGCCCAGCAAGGCTGCATACTTAGCCCCCTCCTATACTCCCTGTATTCACGCGACTGCGTGGCAAAATTTGGTTCCAACTCCATCTACAAGTTTTCAGACGATATGACGAGAGTGGGCCGGATCTCGAATAACGACGAGTCAGAATACAGGAGGCAGATAGAGAACCTGGTGGAGTGGTGCAGCGACAACAATCTATCCCTGAATGCCAGCAAAACTAAAGAGCTGGTCATTGACTTCAGGATGCAAAGTACTGTACACACCCCTGTCAGCATCAACAGGGACGAGGTGGAGATGGTTAGCAGCTTCAAATTCCTAGGGGTGCACATCTCCAAAAATCTGTCCTGGTCCACCCACGTTGATGGTACCACTTCCCACTCTCCACCTGTTCTAAATATAATTTCCATTTTTTGTTTGTTCGACTGTGACCAGAAATGGAAATATATTCATCACGCAATCTGAAGAATTGCTGACACTGTCAGTTCCACCGTAATGTAACCCTCCAATCAGGGTTGATTGTTGGGAGGTGGGTCTTACGCCCCTCACTCGGGAGGAATTCCCGCCATACAGAGCTGTTGTAAATTTCTCGGGTTTTCCTGGAAATCCTCCCACCAGCCTGAAAATTGAGGCTGAGTGGGAAATAGCCGTTAAGTGGGAACTAATTAGCCACTGAAAGGCCTCAACTGAGCAAGGGTGAGGGGTGGGGAAACGGTGGGGGGCAGCTGCCAAGGCCTTGCCCAACCCAGCATGGGATTGTGGAAAGACTGGGGCAGGTGGGCACAAAGCCCATCTGAGGAATTGTACACTCACCCCCACCACCTACAAACCCGCCAAGGTGGAGCGGAAAATCCTGTCCCTGTTTTTATTCAGGGTCAGCCTCAACGCAGTGTAGATTCAATTACACTATTATTGTTTCACATCTATTAGTTTTGTTGACATTATTTGACTTTCCTCCATTTAATATACATGTTCACCAGAATGTACAACCTCACACATATTATGGGACCAGAAGACATAGGAGCAGAATTCGACCATTCGGCCCGTCGAGTCTGCTCTGCCATTCAATCGTGGCAGATATTTTGCTGATCCCCATTCTCCTGCCTTCTCCCCATAATCCCTGATCCACTTATTAATCAAGAATTATTGGCTTCACTTCTAACTACCTTGTGACCTTCTCCCAACTCGCTTCTTCTGAATATTCTCCAAATCATCTCCCGGGTGATATTATAGCTTTCAGATGGTCAACGTTTCTTTAACCTGATATTTGACTCCAATCCGCCTGGCTCAGATCTCTTTTTAACTCTTTTAACTATACCCTGACCTGGTGAATGTTTTCACATTTGATTTTTTCATAACCACAGTAAGCCGAACAATATTATGATCACTATTTCTTGGAGATGCTGCTTGAAAGAGTAATGGATTCAGATTCACGAGCAACTTTCAAAAGAGAATCGTATATATCCCTGCAAAGGAAAGAGTTGCAGGGCTGTGGGGGAAGAGCAGAGGGTGTGGACTGATCGGTAACTCTTTCAAAGAGCCAGCACAGGCATCATTGCTTTCTTCCAATAAATGCAGATAAGCAGGAAAACATACTCTCGAATGAGTTCAACATGAAACTTAAACATCTGCAGTCGATTCAATTATAATTCATTCATGTCCATCAAGTTTACACAGGAAAAGGTTTAAAAGTAAATCAAACAATACAAACTAAATGATAAATGTCCTATACTGAAGTGTTAAATATTAACTTTACACCAGGAAACTCAAGGCTCGATTCTCCGGAAAGATTTGTCGGAAGTGGGAACTACTGGGAGCTTCCCGATGCTCAGCCCGGCAAGGCCGGCAACACTATTCAAAGTTAATTGGTCCAATTAACAAAACCTCATGAGTTTCTACTGCAAATGACGGCTCGCCAGACAATTCGGTGGGACCATGCGCGCTGGCCCCCCGCTAACAAGGTTGAGCAGCACTTAAGCTGCACTTGCTCAGCCAACCTCAGCCAGCTCACAACAATGGTGCTGAGGAGACCAGCCCCAAGATTTGGGGACATTGACCTGGGGGGGGGGGGGGGAGGGCTGCTGGATGCCATGGAGGCAGGAAGGATGTCCTGTTCCCCCGACGGTCCAGGAGGGTTAACCATAGGGCAGCCATTGCTGCCTGGGATGAGGTAGCGGCAGCTGTGAGTGCCAGGAATGGGACCAGGAGGACTGGCCTCTCGTGGAGGAAGAAGGTCAATGACCTACACCGGGAGGTATGACTGAGTCAACACCAAATGCCAACCCCCTACCCCGAGACCTGTCCGCTCCGACGCGAGCATCCACGCCCCCCCCCCCCCGACGCGAGCATCCACGCCCCCCCCCCCCCCCCCCCCCCCCCCACCGCCCCCATCTCTCCTAGGTTGGAAACTTTAGTGGTCAGGTGTCTGAGGCAAAATCTGGTGAATACCACGCACCTGCTGATGTGTATCAGGTGGAAGCAGGAACTCCCAGGCGAGACAGCAGTCGGAGATCTGTTGGATCCCAGGACCCAGCTGGGCCCCAGCCTGATGCTGGGTCTGTAGGACAGGGTTACCCGGAGCTGATGGAGACGTTAGGGACCGGCCGGGACATTCAGAGGGAGATTTCAACATCACTCCAACAGATCCACAGGTGCTTAGAGGAGTCCCAGAGGCGACGTGCGCAGGAGCTATCGTTGGCAATGCCTGGCACCGAGGCCAACACTGCTAGGGTGGCGACCGCAGTGGAGAGCCAGGTGCATGATGTCAGCACCATTAGTGAAGGTGTCCAATGCGTCATGCAGTCAATGATGACCATGGCTGAGGGTCTCGGCAGAATGTCCGCCTCATGGGGAGATGTCACTCAGTACCAGGCTGACCTTGATGAAGTTTTGCGAGACATGTTCTGCTCTCAGATGGGAATGGCAGAGGCACTGCAGAGCTTGTCTCAGTCTCAGGTGGGAATGGCAGAGGCACTGCAGAGCTTGTCTCAGTCGCAGGTGGGAATGGCTGAGGCACTGCAGAGCTTGTCTCAGTCGCAGGTGGGAATGGCTGAGGCACTGCAGAGCTTGTCTCAGTCGCAGGTGGGAATTGCTGAGGCACTGCAGAGCTTGTCTCAGTCGCAGGTGGGAATTGCTGAGGCACTGCAGAGCTTGCCCCCGTCACTGAGGAGCATCACCGAGGGTGTCGACACGATGGTGCAGACCATGGGGAACTGCCAGGGCTGGCAGAGCCAGATGATGCAGTGGCAGCCGGGGCTCGAACCAGCTGCCCCTCCGTCTCAAGGTGAACCCAAAGACCCAATGGGCACCGAGCAGGAGGAGGGGAACTGGCTGCAACCCAGGCCCGTCCCCGTCCCATCGAGTGGTGAGAGTGGCCATCAGCTCGCCTGAGTTCCAGCCTTCTGCTGAGGCCGCATCTCGCAACCAGCACACGGGACAGGGAAACACGGCAGTGCATGTGCTGTCAACAAGTGCAGCTGGGCCCTCCGGCCCCAGAGGATGCCCGGCTGGGGCATCGAAGGCCACGGGACATGGTAAGCAGCTGGTTGTCTCCACCTCAGATGTGCATCCTGAGGAGACAGCTGCGTGCTGTTCTTTGTGATTCTTGTTCTCAGGATGGGCTATTGTAGTCTTCACAAAGACCACAGAAGCTAACTTCATTAACAAAGCTAACATTTATTTGCACTGCTTAATTAAGCTCAACCACTTACTCCTATAGTAAATGATAATCTAATAATCTATAATCTACACTCAATACACTAGTCTTAACACTCTATCTATAACTGTACTGAAATCTCTATTACTGCTCTCTCTAGCTCTCCTCTGCAGCTCTCTCCCAGAAGTCTGTGAGTGACTGCTTTATATATTTCTGCATCTAGCTCCATCGAGTGGTTAATCATGACATGACATTAACCCTTTGTCTTCTGTACATTCTTATTGCACTCGCAGTGTCATCAGAGATTTCTGTCATCTGTTCTGTTTGTGTAGTTGATAATAACACTGCTGGTAGGTCAATGTTGCTAAACAAGGTAGCTGGGTTTGTTAAATTCGGCTCTGGAAATTTCATCGAGGTTTCACTTTTAGTAATGCTCGTCTATTCCTGTGAAACGTTATTCCAGCATCAGTTTGTAACACATACGGTCTTGGTGCAACCTCATTTCAGACTTTAGCTGCTTCTAACCAGCCACCATTTGGATTTTTTATCCTTACAATATCACCTTCTGGTTTTGCTTGCCTGTTAGAATAGGCTTGCTGTTTGCATTACTTTTGCTTTATACAGTGATGCATTAACTGTTCCTTCATGTTAGGAATGGTGATGGCAGGGAATTTTGTCTGAACCTTCCTTTCCATGAATATCTGGGCAGGCGACAATCCTGACGATCGAGGAGTAGCCATGGAGCTTAGCAGCGCTAGTGATAAATCCTTTTTGTCATCATACGCCTTCCTGAAGAGTTGCTTTACTGTTCCAACTCCTTTCCCGGCTTTCCCATTAGATTGAGGCTATAATGTACTGGAGGTAATATGTTGGAAGTTGTATGCTTCTGCAAAGGACAACCATTCCCGACTACTGAAACAAGGTCCATTATCCGTCACAACTTTTACTGGAATTCCGTATTGAGCAAATACAGATTTCGCTGCTCTTATCACAGAGTAGGCAGTCCGAATCCGACAACGTTATTACTTCAGGAGAATTAGAGTTGTGATCTATAATGATCAAATAATCATTCCCTCTGAAATAGAATAGATCCATCCCAACCTTTGACCATGTGTTTGTGATGATCTCACTTGCTACAAAGTTCTCTTTACACTGGAATGATTAATGTGTTTGTCAGACACTACATTCTTTAACGTAGTTGTCAACATCTCTGTTGATGACCGGCCAGTACACTGACTTTCTGGCAAGTCTGCGACACTTCTCCATCCCTTGATGCCCTTCATGTATCTTTTCCAGAATACTTTATCTCAGGCAGGAGGGTATTACAATTCTGTCTCCTTTTAACAGGAATCCATTTATCACAGTCAAATCATCCTTGATGCTTTGAAAATTTCTACAACTGCCATTAGGCCATCCTTCACTTCGGTTTTTGATCACCTGTTGAAGAATTGTGTCTTTTTCAGTTTCATCTCTGATCAGCTTTAGCTTTGCGTCAGACACAGGTAGCGTGTCTGTGACAAATGCAGCATGTGCTTCCACATTGAGTACTACTTCTGATGCTTTCTCAACATTGTAGCTTGTGGCCAGTGGCGGACTGGGTCTAAAAATATTGGTTGCCAGGAGACAAAGGGGGCCCACCCACAACTACAATGCTATCATTTAATTTTCATAACAAATAAATAAAATTTTGAAAAACTACAGATGGAAAAAAGGGTACAATTCAATTTTTTGTGGAAAAATGTGTATTTCTTAGTAATTACAGTGTACATGTACTATACATATTACTGGCAGTAGATACCAAATGTAAATGCAGAATGTTATAATTTAATTTTAAATTTAAAAAAAAAATTTAAGTAATTGGTTGATATTTTAAAATAGTTTACTACACAATTTACACATTAACAGATAGTTCAAAAGCACAATATATCATTGCATGCAGTCCACTACATTAAGAGAAATCATTTGTGTTCGCTAGATGATTGTGCGAATCTGCCAATAATTGCTTCTGCATCCAATTCATCTATCAATTCCTTTTCAATGGATAGCAACATGTATGATTCCAAATTCTCCTCAGACAGCGGATTTCTTAACGTTGGCTTTATGATCTTTAGCTTTGAAAATGTCCTCTCACATTGGACTTGAGTAACTAATAGTGCACAGATGACTTTATAAAGTTCATAAAGGTTATCACATGCCTTGTCATGAAGTCTGTTGGATGCCAGAATTTCTAGTACACACGATGGGCAAGTGCTGCAAACTTTACAATTGTTGCAACTGGAATCCATATTCTCACCATCATTAAGCAATAGCTTTAATACATCAAAGTTTGAAGCAAAAGAAAACAATTCCAATATTACTTGATCTTTGCTGATTTGTGGAAACAACTTAATACCTTCCAATGCTTCATTTTCAAGGCCCTTCTCTGCAATAATTTTAAACTTTGCTGGGTCCAAGCAGGACAAACTGTTTGTGTTGCACAAAGCGTGATTCTAGTGACTGGACAATGCGATCCATTATTAGGTTAAACGCATTTACTCGAAAATCAGCTAGAGAATCTGAGGCATTTCGTTCATCATCAATAAGCTCACCTGCCATTCTTTTCTTCTTCCTCTGCCTCTTAACTGGCAATGCTGTTTCCAACGCATCAATTTCCAATGTTTGATTTTCATTCATATTCATCTGTGAAATCCTGTCATTACATTTATTTACAAATTCCAAAGCCTTGCTGTGAACATTATCAAATGTTCTTGTCTGTTCCTTCAACTTTGTTGCAGCTGAATCTACCAAACTCCATGCAGTAAACATATCGAAACCACTTGTCTGTAGATAACTTGATACTGGGGTGTAGTTTCAAATATATACAAGTAAGTAAATGCTGTCAATATGGTTTCAAACTTTTGAAGACTTTGAAGTAAAACGTTTGCTTCATGTTTTGTTTTTTGCATCAAACTTTTCTGAATCTTGTGTCATTGATAAGCATGTCAATAGATTTACGAAAGTACTAGCAGCGGCATCATCAAAACGTCCAAATATAGTTGTTGCTGAATTGGATTTTCCTGACCATCTGGTCTCACCAATTAGCTTTAATCGTTTCACTTTTTCTAGTCCTAGATGTTTTCCAACAACTTCTATCCATACAGCCATTCTATCCATACAGAAAGTATGATGCTTTCACAAAAGTTGGTATATTCTGGAGCAAATTGCAAAAAGAAACTGCAGGCACACAACATTTTGTTGTTTCAGTTATCACCAAATTCAAGACATGGGC
The DNA here is from genome assembly GCF_902713615.1 of Scyliorhinus canicula. Lineage (NCBI taxonomy): Eukaryota > Metazoa > Chordata > Chondrichthyes > Carcharhiniformes > Scyliorhinidae > Scyliorhinus > Scyliorhinus canicula. The sequence continues at coordinate 188,184,428 of NC_052146.1, read as the reverse complement.
ATAGCACCATATATGAACATGTTGATCAGCCACCTCAGCAATTTTACATTGTAAACCATTATACTGGCCATGGTAGCTTGCAGTGCCATCTGTGCTATCAGATAAACATTTTTGGGGGTCAATTTTAAGATGCTGTAATGTTTCAATCAATAGATCAAAAAGTCCCTGTCCTGTACCATCATTACTTGGCACAACTGAAAGTAGTCGCTCACAGATAATACCTTTAAGCGCATACTGAATAATAATGCTAAAATGATCGATGGATGAATTATATTGTGTTGAATCAACCTGAATAGAATAATATTTTGCTTGAGAAACTTCATGACTAATTCTTTCTTGTATCATATTCTTCATAATTTTGATTAACATGTTTACAGTTGTTTTACTCAGGTATGTAACAAGTCCACCACGGCCTTTACTTTGAGCCTTTCCTTGTTGCTCTAATTGTTTGATTCTTTGTTTAGACTTGTTTTGCACTGCAGAAACGTAAGCTTCCATAATGGAGTCATATTTTGCCATCAACTGCACTGTAGCTAAAAAATTGCCATGATTCAGAACCTCATTATCTAGAGTGTAGGCCGATTCATTTCTGTGACCTCGAAAAGTAAGTGCTTGCTTGCCTAACAGCTTTATGATGTCTATAATCCTCATGACAATACTTCTCTGCTTCAATACTTCTTCTTTTCTTTTAATTAGTGATGCTGCAAAAAAATTATCTAAGGTGCCATCATTAACCACACTGATATATTGCTGAGCATTTCTGTCATGTGTTGTTGTCAATTCATGTAAAGTCAAGCTCTGGCTAATACGCCTGTAGTCACTAGAGCCACATACAAAGGGTGTTGGATTACAAGTGTTGGGAAACTCAAAGGCTAAGCGGTATGAACAATATAAGCATCAATTTTCTTTGTTATATGTTAGCCATTTTCTTGGGACTGAGTCATTCATAATTTTCCTCTCATACAAACGAGCATCAAATGGCAGATCATCAAGTGGCTCAAGTGGATGTTCAGCAAAAAACTGTTTTAGCTTTGCTCGTGATGGATATTGGAAGATTCCAGTAATTGATCTTTCATTTTCTTGCGTAGGTTCATTTACAGGATGTGCTTCAGAAACCAAGTCATTTATGCTTGAAGGAATATCTGATTCCCTGTCACTAGTTGAAGTTATGTGTTCAGATGTTGCAACTACAGACAGTACAGATACCGGAACAAGAAAGCCAGAAGAAATATTGGGCCTGGGTTGATTGGTAATGGATGCACTTTTATTTGTCTCTACGTTCAAAGTAGCTCTTCTCTGTTCTTGTAACTCGCATGTCATTGCATCATCACCATGAGCATTGTTTCTTGCTTTTTGATTATTTGTTTTAGAACTGGATATTGATGTGGATTGTGCTTGTGGCATTATAAACTCTGTAATAGGCCTACATCGCTTGGTTGATTTCTTCCTTTCTGCTTCGTTTTGTTCTTTGCGTTTTAGTGACCCAGATTTATGCTTTTTCTTTTCCATGCTGGTAGGGGTAATATACCTGAAACAAAAACTTAATTAGAAATAGCCCACATTGGGAAAAATGAATATTGATGATTGCAAGAATAACTTGAAGGAACGCCAGATAAACCCCTACTTGATAAAAAATATAAAATAACTTACTTACACTTCAATAGGCTATGTTCATTAGTCAATACTACTGTGGCCTATGCAGCTTCAGAAGAGGAGAAAATCCACTGTCCAGTGTTCACACCAGCAAGCAACTGAGACAACTGTTGAAACTTAGAAGTTTGGTCCGACTATAGTAAGACATTAAGAATAGTCCCACGACCAAAGTTAACATGTCCAGTTTGATACCAATGTAGTGTTACAGGTCGCAACCTTTTGAGTTTACCGATCATGGCTTATCACTTCGATATATTTGACCTCATGATTCATGGTCAAAGGTACCGCTTCTCCTTTTCGGTGACCTCACGACCCTATGTACTGCTTGATATCCTTTCAAGTTGCCGACTATCTCAAATCACGAACTGTAACTTTATCTTTAAATTCACACACTCTTGCTGAAAATGTGGATTTCCAACTATGTCCGACCCGGGTGAACCAGCCCACCCCCCCCCCCCCCCCCCCCCACCCCCCTCCACTCCTTTTCACATCCGTTTAACACTGCTTTGTTCCTTCAGACACTGAGTGATTATTTGTTTGTTTCTTTACTGCATTTTTATTTGGTATTGCTCTTTTTAAAAACAATTATATTTTATTAAGTTAGAATACAAATCTCAGGAAAGAAGTTGGAGATTTATTTATCTAATTAATTATAATTTTTAAGAGCCCTTCAGAGATTCACGGGCCCCTTCTTGGCTCTCTGGGCCCCGGACCGATGTACCGGCTGAAGCAAGTCTACTGCTTGATATCCTTTGAAGTTGCCGACCATCTCAAATCACAAATTGTAACTTTATCTTTAAATTCATTCACTCTTGCTGAAACCATGGAATTGCCTTAATTATGCCTGACCCGGGCCCCCCTATTCCACATCCTTCCACTATCTCCCCTGCTTCGTTCCTTTTCATGCACTGCTTATTTGTGTCCTGTTCTCTTTTTTTCTTATTCCTTTTTATTACTAAAACAGTTGTCTGTGTTTGTTTCTTTATTGCATTTTTATTTGATATAGGGGGCCCACTTCATCAGGGGCCCACTTGCCATCGGGCAAGCTGACACCCTGCCCAGTCCGCCACTGCTTGTGGCTCTTGATAATGCATCTGTAACAACTCGTTCTTTGCCCGGGTTATAGACGAAAATGAAGTCGTACCTACTTAGCTTCATCTCATACGCTGAAGTCTCAGCAACATGTCATTGAGATCTTTCTTTATGATGTTAACCAGCGGAATATGATCTGTTTCCACAATGAAGTGTGGTAGGCCACACACATAACAGTGAAATCTACTTATGCCCATTAACAGGCCGAGGCATTTTTTTTCTATCTGTGCATACCTTTTCTCTGTCTGAATCATGCATATGCAACTGGCTTCTATTGATCATCTTCTGCTTTTTGCAGCAGAACTGCACCAATGCCATCCTGGCTGGCGTCTGTTGACATTTTTGTCTCCTTGGTGGAGTCAATAAATGCAAGCACCAGAGCTGTAGTGAGTGACGATTTCTTGTCTTGCCACTCAGCTGCATGCTGAGGTGTCCACAGAAAGTCAACCTTCTTTTTGATCAGGTTTCTTAAAGCTGCTGTTCTGCTGGACAGATTGGGAATAAATTTGCCCATAAAATTAACTACACCCAGCATCCGTAATATTGCCTTCTCATCTGTCGGTATTGGCACCTGAACAATGGCATGAATCTTGGCTTGGTCTGGTTGTGCAGCTTTGGTTGATATCACTTCACCAAGAAAGTTCAGTTTCTGGATGCCAAATTGGCACTTTTCTATGTTCAGCGTCAACCCATAGGAATTAACCCTTGTTACGACTTTCAGAAGCCTTTTACAGAGTTCTTCCGGAGTGTTGGACCATATTATGATGTGGAGATGCCGGCGTTGGACTGGGGTGAGCACAGTAAGAAGTCTTACAACACCAGGTTAAAGTCCAACAGGTTTGTTTCAAACACGAGCTTTCGGAGCACGGCTCCTTCTTCAGGTGAATGGAAAGGCTTGTTCCAGAAATGTTTATATAGACACAGTCAGAGATGCCCCGGAATGCGAGCACCTGCAGGCAATCAAATCATCAAAGATGCAGAGAGAGAGGTAACTCCAGGTTAAAGAGGTGTGAATTGTCCCAAGCCAGTTCAGTCGGTAGGCCTCTGCAAGTCCAGGCTTGTTGGTGGGGGCCGAATGTAATGCGACATGAATCCCAGATCCCGGTTGAGTCCGCATTCATGCGTGCGGAACTTAGCTATAAGTTTTTGCTCAGCAATTTTGCGTTGTCGCGTCTCCTGAAGGCCTCCTTGTAGAATGCTGACCCGGAGATCAGAGGCTGAATGTCCTTGACTGCTGAAGTGTTCCAATACAGGACCACACACAGGACTTTCAACCGATGCTATACACCAGATACATCGATGACATTTTTTTCCTTTGGACCCACGGCGAGACATCACTGAAACGACTACACGATGACATCAATAAGTTCCATCCCACCATCAAACTCACCATGGACTATTCTCCAAATTCAGTTCCATTCTTGGACACACTCGTCTCCATCAAGGACGGTCACCTCAGCACCTCGCTTTACCGCAAGCCCACAGATAATCTCACGATGCTCCACTTCTCCAGCTTTCACCCGAAACACATTAAAGAAGCCATCCCCTATGGACAAGCCCTCCGTATACACAGGATCTGCTCAGACAAGGAGGAGCGCAACAGACACCTACAGATGCTGAAAGATGCCCTCGTACGAACGGGATATGGCGCTCGACTCATTGATCGACAGTTCCACCGCGCCACAGCAAAAAACCGCACCAACCTCCTCAGAAGACAAACACGGGACACCACTGACAGAGTACCCTTCGTCGTCCAGTACTTTCCTGGGGCGGAGAAACTACGACATCTTCTTTGCAGCCTCCAACACATCATCAGCGAGGATGGACATCTTGCCAAGGTCATCCCCACACCCCCACTACTGGCCTTCAAACAACCGCGCAACCTCAAACAAACCATTGTTTGCAGCAAATTACCCAGCCTTCAGAACAGCAACCACAACACCACAAAACCCTGCCAGGGTAATCTCTGCAAGACATGCCAGATCATCGACATGGACACCACCATTACACGTGGAAACACCACCCACCAGGTACGCGGCGCATACTCGTGCGACTCGACCAATGTAGTCTACCTCATACGCTGCAGGAAAGGATGTCCCGAAGCGTGGTACATTGGCGAGACCATGCAGACACTGCGACAACGAATAAACGGGCATCGTGCGACTATCAACAGGCAGGACTGTTCCCTTCCAGTTGGGGAACACTTCAGCAGTCAAGGACATTCAGCCTCTGATCTCCGGGTCAGCATTCTACAAGGAGGCCTTCAGGAGACGCGACAACGCAAAATTGCTGAGCAAAAACTTATAGCTAAGTTCCGCACGCATGAATGCGGACTCAACCGGGATCTGGGATTCATGTCGCATTACATTCGGCCCCCACCAACAAGCCTGGACTTGCAGAGGCCTACCGACTGAGCTGGCTTGGGACAATTCACACCTCTTTAACCTGGAGTTACCTCTCTCTCTGCATCTTTGATGATTTGATTGCCTGCAGGTGCTCGCATTCCGGGGCATCTCTGACTGTGTCTATATAAACATTTCTGGAACAAGCCTTTCCATTCACCTGAAGAAGGAGCCGTGCTCCGAAAGCTCGTGTTTGAAACAAACCTGTTGGACTTTAACCTGGTGTTGTAAGACTTCTTACTGGGACCATATTATAACATCATTAAGGGGCTGGTTTAGCACAGTTGGCTAAACAGCTGGCTTGTAATGCAGAACAAGACCAGCAATGCGGGTTCAATTTCCGTACCAGCCTCCCCAAACAGCCTCCCCAGAATGTGGCGACTGGGGGCTTTTCACAGTAACTTCATTGAAGCTTACTTCTGGCAATAAGCGATTATTATTATTTATTATCTACATACACACAAACACCTGGTATTCCTGCAATGATAGTTTCCATCGTATGCTGGAAGATCTCGGAGGCCGCTATAATGCCGAAATGTAATCGGTTAAAACATTATCGGCCAAAGGGAGTGTTAAACCGTGTCGCGTGTTTTCGTCCGACGTCACTTCGTCCAACGACACTTCGTCCACGTCTTTTTGTCCGCACGTCTTTTGGTCCAACGTCTTTTTATCCGCACGTCTTTTGGTCCAACGTCTTTTTGTCCAATTATCCAATTTCAAATAAACTCCGTATAAAACCATTTAATTGATAAAATTCAAGTACAATACAAGTAAATCTAAAAGTTTACTATGAGAATTTAATTGATAAAATGCAAGTAATTGATAAAATGCAAGTAAAATACAGCAAAAGTTGAAAAATGCAGTTAAAAAATCTAAAGGTTTACTAATTACTTAAAATTCCCGAAAGATATCACATCAGTTAGAGAATACATTTGGAAAATGTATTTAAAAATTCTTAAAGTTACTTAAAATTGATGTAAATTGTATGCAACATTCCTCAAGAAATCAATTTTTGTTGCAGAATCATATTCAACGACCAATCTTTTGAGACGTTCGGTTATTTTCTTATATCGCGTACATGAAGTCGACTGATCTCCCCGAAGAATTTGAGCCTTTTTGCCTATTATGAACCCTTCCTCTTCCTTCAGAGTTTTGATTAACCTCCAGATATTCAAATGAGCTCCACCCGCCGAACGCTTTATCGCAGAATGAAACCCCTCAGCAGCATTATTTGTTCTCGGTAGATCTTGTAGAACACGCTGATTAACATTCCTTACAGCTGTCGGGAATGTAGGTGTTTCTCTCCTTCGTCTGGCACCACGTCCTCTCACAATGCCTATGTAAGTCAAGTCGAAGTAAACGATGAATTCGGCAGGTATTTCTTCATCGTCTATCAAATCTTCATAAGCCTCTTCGACATCTTCAACGGGGAAGAAAGCTAATGCTAAAAAACATCGAATTTTAAGACAGAATTCAGAGTCTATATTATATTTTTCTTTGAGGCCTAAATCTGTAATTTTTCGAAACACAGATTGGCTCAAATGAAACAAACATGCCACGACAGATGAATTAAGGAATAATGAATTAATTGCCTTGTGAACTGCAACTTCGAAATCTGCAATGATATCAATCGGATCTGCATTAGGTTGCATAATTTTCAATTGGTCAAAAAATAATTTGTATGTCTGCTTTCTTTTATTCGGCAGTAATGCAAAGACCCGTGGAAAACTGCTACCTTTAACTTGTACATGAATGCAGAACAGTTGAAACCACTGTTGTGGCACAATCTTGAATGTTCCATCACATGCCCAATGACGATATGATGCTAAATCCTGAAGAGCACTTTCTGATGCGAATACTAGTAAGCGCTGTTGATCCTCGGCGCCCGAATCGTATCTCAGAAACTGTTCGCCATTGTCAAGTTTACAATATTTGCCAGGTATTTCAAAACTGTGTCTAGCCGCTGGATTAGCGGGAAATCCAGAATTTTTTTGTCGGCACCTTTGAATAGTCCTTGAGACGACGGGCAACCTAGGTAGTTGAGAGCAGGTATTTTCTGATAACTGCGTAAACTTGGCCGCTAGAATGCTACGCAAACTTGCTGCTATGTTTTCCACTGCTTCATGCTTTATTTCTGCAACTGCTTTTCTAGTATTTAACGAATCAACATCAGCTGGATGAAGGTGCTCATTAGAAACATAAATAATTTTTGGCTCATTGTTTTCCGTTACCGTGTGAATCCGCACTGAACACAGCCTTCTTTTCTCACATCTCCAGTATTCTTTTCCTAGGTTTGTACTGCTTGAATGAAAATCGCAGATGTAGTTACTTTCATCAGCTACTTTCCTTTTGCTCTTCGTTGACACAATGAACTTTGCCATTTCGGGATGGGCGAATTAAGAAAGAGAACGATAATAACTATCCTTTAACGAGGCTCGTTAAAGGAAAGAGACCGGTAATAAAAATCCTTTATTACATATTATACCTTGCTATGTGCATTAGAGAAGATTTCTATTTACAAAAAGTCAAGTTACAAAAAGTGTTTGACAAAAAAAATCATCCGACAAAAAAACGTAACAAGTCACAAAAAGTCTTTGACGAAAAAAATCATCGGACAAAAAGAAGTAGGACCAAAAGACGTGCGGACAAAAGGACGTTGGACTAAAAGACATGGACGAAGTGTCGTTGGACGAAATGACGTCGGACGAAAAGACATAGCACCGTGTTAAACATACGCAATTTTCTGCTTCTATTGTTGAGACACAGTTGCCCATATCCGAATATTATTTAGTGAAATATTTTGTGGCAGAGATGGCATGTGCCATTTCTGCCACAAAATATTTCATTAAATAATAGTGAATCTTTTGTTATTGTTGAGATCCTTTGGATCAATACATACTCTTCAGTTCCCATTTCGTTTACGCACACACACCATAGAGCTTATCCAGTCTGTTGGCTCAGTCACCTTCGATATGATATCACATTGTTGCATTCTATCTAATTTATCCTTGAAATGATCTCTCAATGGTGCTGCCACTCTTCTGGGCACATGTATTACTGGCTTAGCATCCTGTTTTAGTTTGATGCTGAATGTGAATGGCAAGGTGCCCATTCCCTTACATGCTTGTATTTGCTCAAAATGTCTTCAATTCGTTCATTTAATGATTCATTTAAACTGCTGGCTTTTTGTATTCATTGTACTAAATTTAGTTTAATGGACGCATTAACACCAATTAGCGATGATTTCTTGTCTTTCACAATTTTGAAGCCCACTGGCATGCTGATGTCATCATGCAGCACCATGAGGCAGCTTTGGTCAGTATGTCATAATCATTGTCATTTTCTTATTTTTGGAGTTTTTGCACTTGTCTCAGATCTGTTTCAGTGATTAAATTTGCATGTGCACCCGTGTCCAGCTTGAATGACACATTGGAGCCATTTATATTCAATGTCACTGTTCAATCTTCTATTAAGTTGGAAATTTGAAAAATTTCTCTTTCATTAGTCTGCAGTGCATTAAGTCTGGTCATCGCTTCTACCATGAAGTTATCCTGTAGAGTAAACTTTGAAGAATCATCATGTAAATTGAAACATTTTTCATCATGTGCTTTACTTTTTATGCTCTGGATCTTTTTATTCATGTCAAGTGATCTTTTAGCGTTGTTTGTCGATCTCACTAAAGTGAAATGGCATTGTGAGAAACTTGTTACATCGCGAGCATTGTTTTCCTTTCACTGGATGATTTTTTCTAAAGTGGGCGTTGCCACAGTGTGTGCACGTCATCACATTAGTGATGTCACTTTCAAAATGGCCAGCATCAGTGGAGTGCTGTGCTTTTTCTGAACTGTGCCACAGAGTTAATGACGTTGGCTACATTGCCCGAGTTTGCACCTTTTTCCTTAGCCCTGAACTCTGCATACTCATTAGTGGATTGCTTACTGGCTTTGCACCGGCTTATGGCTTCTTCTAAGGAAAGAATCGGACGTCTTAATAATCTTTCTCACAATTGCTCTTCATAAATGCCAAACACCATTTGATCCTGCAACATCAAATCCATAACGAAGAAAAAATTACAGGACTGTGCTCTTAGCCATGAATCCGGAATAAATTAATCTACCAATTCTCCATTAAGCTTCAGCCTTCTTCTGAACATGGACCGTTCGTATGTCTCATTGACTTGGGCTTTGTAATGCACATCAAATTTCTCCACGATCCGTTCAAACTTTTTTTTCTCCTCACCATCTGCGAATTCAAATAAATTAAACATTTCTAATACCTGCGTCCAGCCAAATTGAGGAGGAGCGCGATTTTCCTGGGATCCATCATAGTCCTGGTGGCCACATTGGCCTCGTTGTATCAGTTCTCTGTTTCAGTCACCGGCCTCCGTACTGGCGTCATTAGCCAGGTCCTCAGCAGGTACCCCTCATCCCCCAAGAAACAGCCGCCAATCCTGGGGTGCTTCTCGAAGAGGCTGGGGGTGAACGACTGCTCCATGATGAAGCTATCATGGACATTCCCGGGAAGCATGCACACACATGAATATCTTCATGTGCTGATCATACACGAGCTGTATGTTCAGTTAGTGGAGCCCCTTTATGTTAACATAGGGCACCCCCAGAGGGCCCGGTGAGCCCAGGGCAACATGCATGCCATCTATTACCCCCTGGACCTGGATCATCCCGGCGATGACAGAGAAACCTGCTGCCCGGGCATCTTGTTGGGCTTGGTCCACATCAAAGATAATGTAGGTTTCCGACTGGGCAAACAGGGCATCCGTGCCCTATCGGGTGTACCTGTGGGCTGGTTTGCGAGATGCCACTCAGGTACCCGCTTGAACCCTGGAATAACTCCGAGGCGAAATGTTTCAGGGCTGCGGTGACCTCCTCCTACATGTGGTGCCAAGTCCATGAGGACATGGCACAGGTATCACACCATCTCCTTGTTGAGGCAAAGCCTCCTGCAGCACATGCTGTCCATCATCTGTCCGAGTAACAAGCGACGCCTGTACACGCTGGGCCGTGGCTGGACACGCCCTCTGGCTCCCTCCCTGGCCTGATGGGTAATCGAGTCCTCAGGTTGTGGGGCAGGGTCCAGCACAGGAGCTGCTGCCTCGAGCATCTGCAGATGCTGCTGCTGCTGCCGCCATCTCCGGTGTCCGGCCTCCCGGCTTAGCAGCAGCACCACCAGGGCAAGTTCTACACCTAATATCCCTGCCGAAGCGTTCAATATCTGTAAGGGATTGGGGCAGGATGATCTAATGGTCTCTGTATGTGTTAATAAATGTTCAGTTAATGTAAAGTAAGTACAGCCAAATGATCACTAGATGGCAACACTAACAGGACCTATCAAAAGGAGATTCCCGCTCTTTCTTAGTGAGTGTGAGTTAGTGTGGGTAGAGAGCAGATCGAGTGAAGACGTGATTAGATTAGAGTGCAGTGTATTATAATTATAATTGTTAATTTAATGTAAACTTACTTAGTTGTTTTACTAGTTTAGTATTGAAGGGAAAGAACTCGCTCGTTTGTTGTCTATTACTCAATAAACATTTTATCATCATCTGGAAGACTTTGACTTTCTCTATTTCAGAATTCAAGACAACTAGACAAGACAAATGAGTCATATTTACATTGCAATTTAGTAATATAACAGATATTAGACTGACAAACAGCGGTGGCTCCCACCCCGGGACCCTCCATTCCCACATTGATACCCCCCCCCATATCCGGAATGCCCTGCCCATTGCACAACTGGCTGCAGCAGGACTCCCCCCCCCCGGACACCAAACCCCAAATCCCAGATACCCGTTCGTAATGTCACCTGGACAGGGTGATGGTCCCCTCCCCATTGCACTCATCTGGCTGTGGACGTGTCACCGAGCTGTGTCCATCCCCTGGGTGTTCGGGTCTTAGCTGCTGCGAGTGTGGTGCTGCCTCTCGCAGTATTCAAGCACAGTGTCCAGGCATCAAGGTGGGATTAAGATGCTCGGCAATGAGTCCCACATTTGCTTTGTCTGGCCCCTTGTTCCACACTGTAACCATTCACTGTTTGCCAATGTGCCATTTGTCAATGTACTCTGTTGTTATTGTATTTTTGTCTGCTATGTACGTACTGTGTACGTTCCCTTGGCCAGAGAAAAATATTTTTCACTGTACTTCGGTCCATGTGACAATAAGTCAAATCAATCAATCAACCAATGGGAATCCACTTGGATTCTGTGAAGTGCTTACTTCACCACGATTGCCAATTCCCTATGAGCAACAGCCTTCAGCCACACAGCCAGAGAACTCGGCAGTCAGCAGGGGTTATGGTTGGTCATTGGGGCAGACGGGCAGGGACAAAGGTTGTACCTGGAACAGGTAAACACGATTCAGGTGTTGGCATGGTGGTGCCACAAGCGGTTGCCCTCCCTGTTTCCCCCCAATGCCCCCCCCCACCCTCCCATGGCTGCCCACCCCTATGGAGGGTCCCCCCACCCTCGCCGAGAGTCCCCCATCCCCAGCCAAACACTGGGGTGACAAGCCCAGCATCCCTGGGCTCTTTGCCCGTGAGCAAAGATGGCTACTCACCTCCTCATCTCCCTGCAGAAGCCCGTCCGCCAGGCTCATATTTTTCAAAAGGACTACTAATCGGCGCCAGCATGACCACTTGCTGGGGAGGTCGCTGAATGACAGGAGGCTGTTGGATATGGGGTGGCTCCTGTTAATTGTATCGAAATGGAGCTTTAGTGGTGATAATTGTTTTCTTACCACGTTACGGCGAGATCCCAATTATGTCCATTGGAGCGGGCTGATTGCATCACAAACTGTTTGGCGCCTGCCGTGGTTCTCGGTTTCTGCCTCTCCCGCTATTCACCAGCCTCGTTTCACTGGAGAGAGAACAAAAAGGCCGTAAAATCGTCCCTCAGTGTCTCTGATGGCAGATGGGGGATATCTGCCTGATCCTTCAGATTTGAGAATCAATGTCAGAAACATGGTTGTATTTGCCGTGCATTTATTTCTCTGACTGTTTACACCATTTCACAGCACAATTATCACCAATACAACTTTTATATTTCAGATAATAAACCCCCCAATTATTAATATATGAATAAGCTGGTGAAGAGTCAACATGGCCTTTATGGTTTCAGAACTCATATTCTGCAATTGGAACCATTTGGCTTCAATGCAAAAATAGTATTGCCTCATCTTTGTAAAAATAAGTGACGGCTGTTTGTTCAAAGACCATGAACTAATTCCACTCCCTCTGAAAGCTGATTGATTCACAGGGGGTTTTAGTTGTTTTATATAAAGGGCTGTCATTAAGGAAGAAACTCTGCGGCTCCAGGTCTGTTGTCATAGTTTAGTGTCGTCTCCTCTTTCTGAAAATGGAATTAGCAACAATTGAACAGGCAGCTTTCATTTATTACCATTTTATTGCAATCTTTGGAGTTCCTGGTAAGATGCTGAAGCCAGTGGCTTTCGTTTCTTCAGTCAGTCAGTCAGAGTGGGAGTGGGAGGGTGTGAGTGGTGATGGGAGGAGGGTATGAGTGGGGTCGGCAGGGAGAGGGTGTGAATGGGGCTGGGAGGGGGAGAGTGTGACTGGTGTGGGAGGGGGAGGATGTGAGTGGGGCTGGGTTGGAGAGTGTGTGAGTGTGGCTGGGAGGGGGAAGGGTGTGACTGGTGTGGGAAGGGGAGGGTGTGAATGGTGTTGGAGGGGGAGGGTGTGACTGGTGTGGGAGGGGGAGGGTGTGAATGGGGCTCGGAGGGGGAGGGTGTGACTGGTGTGGGAACGGGAAGATGTGAGTGAGGCCCGAAAAGGGGAGGGTGTGAGTGGTACTGGGAGGAGGGAGGTTGTGAGTGGAGCTGGGAGTGTGGGTGGGGTGTCATCTACTCTGTTCACCTCCAGAACAACATTCTGCTTTGAGAGAGCATTTGCTTCTTTCCAACCTGTGCAGTATTATCACAACCACAGAAGAGATGGTGAGCCTGTCTGGTAAGGAAAAGCTGAATAAGTAACTGAGGGAGAAAGGAATAGAAGGAAATGTTAATATGGTGAGATGGAGTCGGGTAGGTAAAGGCGCTTGTGCAGAATAAGCAACGACATACCAACATGCCTGTTGAACCAAGTGACCTGATTCTGGACTGCCATTTCCAAGAAGTAAAATGGAATTAATTGGAGAATTTACTCTTTTCTTTGTAGCTAATTTCCTGACAATTGTGCTCCTGTCCCGAGGAGGCTGTGGTCTTTCCAAAGGGATCACTCTTTACCTGGTGGGTATGACAACAATGGACCTGCTGGTCATTATTTTCAATGTAATAATCTATTACATACTTTGGTATTATTTCCCAGACTCACCTCTGCACCACACGTCCATTGAAAGTGTCAATGTGGTTATCAACTATCTGGTTGTTGACTGCTCTGTTTGGCTGACGGTGTCTTTCACTGTTGATCGCTTTGTCCTCATTTGTTGTCAAGAATTCAGAGAGAAGTATTGCAGGGAGAAAACTGCAGCTGTGGTTCTAGTGACCGTGTGTGTTGTGTTCTGTTTCAAAAACATCCCTCTCTATTTTGCTTTTGAACCTGTCTTTATAATTAACAACGTGGAGTGGGGAATTAATTTCAAACCAAATTACTTCACTTTGCCAGGATGGGTCACTTATGACTGGCTTAGCACAGTTTTCAACCCCTTGTTGCCGTACTTTGTGATTATATTTCTCAACGCTCTGACTGTTAGACACATTCTGATGGCTAATCGAACCCGCAGAGCACTGCAAGGTCAATGCAACAGCAAGAACAGCGATGATCCAGAGATGCAGAGCCGAAGGAAATCCATCATTTTGCTCTTCTCCATTTCTGGTACTTTCATCGTGCTGTGGATGCCTCATGTTGTATTTTTCCTCATTTGCAGAATTACAGGCAGCCTTTATGATCCAGATCAATACTCGGATCCCTTACTTATCGCAGACTACACCGGAGATATGTTCCAATTGCTGAGCTCCTGTACAAACACGTGTGTTTATGCGCTGGCCCAGACTAAATTCAGAGAGAAGTTGAGAAATGCAATCATGTATCCATTTACTGTGATTATTAAATATGTCAAATATGGCAGATCATCATTTGTTGAGCTCTACTGAATTGTGCCTTCAATTCTTTCCTTGAAAATGGATCCTTTTTTTAATTATTAGATATGTGAGACAATCAAACAACTTGAAACAAAGCAGCAAAAGATTCCAAAAAATTGAATGAATTTATCTTAAACTCTATCCTCTGAGTTTGATACTTGCAATAAGTGGCAGCCAGGGCTCTCAGTGGTATTCACACCTGCGAACGGGAAGGTCATGTGTGTGTTGTTACTCGTGTCTTAATAAAGCTCGTAGTCTCAAATATGGAGAAGATGCTTTATTGTAAGTTCGTTCACACTTCAGAGCTGTTTCCTAAGGTTACCTTCAGTGTTCCTAGCTGGCGTGTGGGTGTATCTGTGTTGCTCCAAGTTCTGCCCTGTGTGAAGTGTGTCCTCACTTCCTGTCCCCGTCTATTTATATGGCTCTCCTGTGCCCCCTCTAGTGTTTGCTCAGTTGTATTGCATCTGGTTAACTTGTGATCACCACATCCCCCTTTTTCTCTTTACATATTTTCTGTACATCGTTAAAGAAAATTGTACATCCTGTCCCGGTGTATTTATAGCTCTCCCTCTGGTGTTTGCTATTGTTTTTGTATCTAGTAAATCTACGATTACCACATCCCCCTTTTTCACTTTACATATTTGCTGTACATCGTTAAAGAAAATTATAGAAAACAGTTACTTATGATATGCGTATCTATGCAGGTGATGGTGCTATTGCATATTGTACAAAGCCAATGTAGTTATATGTCCAATCTTAATAAAAACACTTATGAGTCCAAACTTGATGAATTTGTTCAGAGCTTTTTTTTTTTCATTTTGTTGTTGATGACGTGGTGATATTGATATTGCAAGTCCGCTGTGAATGTTGTTGGTGTTCCTTGTTATTTTAAGTACCCACTGCATCATCCCGAGGTGTTTGCATTGTCCCCTCACTGATGTTGACTGGCATGGACTTTTTTTCTGTGCTTGTGGTGTTGATTTATTGTCTCATCCGCCTTGGATGCTGGTGTGCTTGCTCGTTCTGGAGCAGACGTGAGTTTGTGCGATTCGTTGTCATCCCATGACATGTTTGTAGTCTTGCATTCGCTTTGCAGTGAGCTGTGGCATTGTCCTTCATGTGCCGAGTAGTACAATTGTGTACAAGTCGTTGTTTCATTGCTGTTGTTTCTGTCGTTCCTGTTTTTGTTGTTTTCGTTGCCGTACTTGTTGCTGTTTTTGTTGTTTCTGTCTTTGGTGTTGGCACTGTCGTTGTTCCTGACTTTGTTGTTTTCGTTGCCGTTCGTGTTGCTGTTTTTGTCGTTTCTGTCTTTGGTGTTGTCGCTATGTTTGTTCCTGACTTTGTTGTTTTCGTTGCCGTTCTTGTTGTCTCTGTCTCTGTCGTTGTCGCTATCTTTGTGCCTGACTTTGTTGTTTGTCTTGTCGCGCTTCATGTTGCTTTTGTTCTTTCTGTTGTCGTTCTCGTTTCTGCTGTGCTTCTTGCTATTGTTGTTGGTCTTGTCGTGCTTCATGTTGCTTTTGTTCTTGCTGTTGTTTGTCCCGTTTCTGCTGTGCTTCTTTTGACTGTTGTTTTTCTTGTTATACTCTATTCGTGTCCCGAGTGGATAATTTGAGTCATTGAGCATTTCGTCTCGAGAGTGGTGCGAATGATCTGATGTTGCATCGGTGCAGGTGACATCAATCATTTGTGGAGAATTGGATTCCTCATCTTTGCTTTCTTGGTGCTCCTCTTCCGGAGTCAAATTCTTCTCGATTCCATTTGACGCGGTGTCTCTGGATTCTTGGCGCTCCTCTTCTGGAGTCAAAACCTCCATGATTACAATTGACGTGGTGTCTGTGGACCTCTGGCGCTCCTCTTCTGGAGTCCAAATCTGCATGATTTCAGTTGACGTGGTGTCTCCGGACTCTTGGCGCTCCTGTTCTGGAGTCCAAATCTGCATGATTTCACTTGACGTGGTCTCTCTAGACTCTTGGTGCTCCGCTTCTGGAGTTGAAATCTTCATGATTTCTGTTGATGTTGTCTCACTGGACTCCAGGTGCTCCTCTTCTGGAGTCAAAATCTGCATGGTTTCTTTTTGCTTGGTCTCTCTGGACTCCAGGTGCTCCTCTTCTGGAGTCAGAATCTGCATGGTTTCTTTCGGCGTTGTCTCTCTGGACTCCAGGTGCTCCTCTTCTGGAGTCAAAATCTGCATGTTTTCTTTCGGCATCGTCTCTCTGGACTGTTGGGTGGCCCGACTCTGTGCTTCTGTACAGACAAGCTGAGAACTGTCAGTCTCGCTGTGATCCTGTACGTCGAGTGCAATCACCTTGACACTGTTTTCGCTTTGTGCTTCGGTACAGACAAGCTGAGAACTGTCAGTCTCGCTGTGATCCTGTACGTCGAGTGCGATCACCTTGTTACTGTTTTCGCTCTGTGCTTCGGTACAGACAAGCTGAGAACTGTCAGTCTCGCTGTGATCCTGTACGTCGAGTGTGATCACCTTGTCACTGTCTTCGCATGCAGTGGGTAGAGGTGCATTGTCTTCTTCTTGTTCATGTGAGCTTGTTAGACTTTCATAGTCTGCTTGTGGTTTCTCAGATATGGCAGGTTGACCTTCATGGTCTTGCGCATGCATGGTGTCAGTGGTTAGATGTACGTTGTCTTCTTCTTGTTCCTGTGAGCTTGGTAGACTTTCATAGTCTGCTTGCGGTTGCTCAGATACAGCGGGTTTACCTTCATGGTCTTGTTCATGCATGGTGTTCGCCAGGGAGTGTTTGCTTGCATCCCTTTTGGAGTCTTTCATCACTCGCACTGTGGAGCCTGTCATCGCTCGCTCTGTGGAGTCTTCCTGTGCTCTCTGTGTGGCGTCGTCTTCGTCTAGGGTATTGCTGTCATCCAATGTATCGACGAGCTGCCATGGCATCATGGTGTTGGATTCATCTACCATGAGTAGAGTCGTGTTGAGCTTTGCAACGGTGTCGCTGATGCTGTGATCAGCATGTCCAAATAACTCCTCCATGTCTGAGTAGTATTCTTTGATACCCATTTCATCTTCATTGGCTTCTTCTACCACGAGTTGATTCGTGTTGAACTTTGCGACCGTGTCGCTGATGCTGTGATAAGCATATCCGACTGACTCAGCTGTGTTTGAGTAGTATTCTTCGAAAACCAAATCATCCTGGTTGGATTCTTCTACCACGAGTTGATTCGTGTTGAACTTTGCGACCGTGTCGCTGATGCTGTGATAAGCATATCCGACTGACTCAGCCATGTCTGAGTAGTGTTCTTTGAAAACCAAATCATCTTGGTTGGATTCATCTACCACGAGTTGGTTCGTGTTGTGCTTTGCGACCGTGTCGCTGATGCTGTGATAAGCATATCTGACTGACTCAGCCATGTCTGAGAGGTAATCTTTGAAAAACAAATCATCTTTTGTTGTTTCGGAATTCTTTTTGTTCTCTTCACTTTGGGTGGTGCAGACTGCTTTTTTCAGGGTGTTGTGCAAGTTGTTTTTAACTGTTGGTTTAAGTTCAGGCGTTTTTCTGTGTTCTGAGGCAAGAAAATTTGTGTTTACCACTTTAAGTGTCTTGTTTGCAATTTTCGGGCATTTCCCTTTTAAGTGGGCGTGGTCGGGATGCTCAGACGTCATGACGTCACGCGCAGGAATGCATTGCGCATGCGCAAATCGGCCTTCCTCCTTCACTGTGCGGTTTTGTTTCCATTGCGCATGCGCGGCGTGCGCATGCGCATTTCGATCCGCGACCAAAACTTTTTTTGACTGCGCATGCGCGGCTTGCGCATGCGCATAACGATCGACACCGCGATATTTTTAAAACTGCGCATGCGCGGC
This sequence comes from Scyliorhinus canicula, assembly GCF_902713615.1. Lineage (NCBI taxonomy): Eukaryota > Metazoa > Chordata > Chondrichthyes > Carcharhiniformes > Scyliorhinidae > Scyliorhinus > Scyliorhinus canicula. The sequence continues at coordinate 188,166,351 of NC_052146.1, read as the reverse complement.
TTCCGGTTCCGGCGCATGCGCAGACGCAATTTGTAGTTCTTTGCTTACCGGAGAGTGCAAAATGTGCTCCGACGCCATTTTTTCGCGGATTTCAGCGATTTTTCTGTCCCATCTGGACTGGATTTCTAAAAGTTGTAAGTTACCTTCTCTTCCCAATTTGGACTGGGTTTCAGCATTTTGGCTTTGTGAGAAATTCTTGTTATTTCTTCTTTTTGATCTGTACTTTTCATTCGCGATTTCTTGTTCTTTTCGTGATTTAAGTTTTGCATCACTCAGTCTCTGTGCAGTTTGGACTCTGAGTATGTCTTGCTGTTCAAATTTCTCACAGTACTCTTCAAATTTGTTTAGTAACGTTTGTAAGCTGTTTCTGTCTTCATCTTTTGAGTATTTAAATCCATTATACACTTTCCTATTTACAGGCCCTGCGGTGAGAATTGCTATTTTAATGTTGTCGGAGGCGTCTTGTACCTCATTAGCTACGAGATCCAAATCAAACATTTGTTTAAACCTTTTCCAGACACCTCTTACATTGCCAGTCAGGTCTAGCTGCTCTGGGTGTCCAAGCCACATCCTCGAATTAGCGATGTCTTCCCAAGTCAAATGTCCAGTAGGAGATTTCCATGCCATTTTGAGCTTTCTGTATCTGCCACTGAGTTGTCCTGTAGTAAGCGTCTGAAGCCACTCCTTGGTACCATGTGTTGTTACTCGTGTCTTAATAAAGCTCGTAGTCTCAAATATGGAGAAGATGCTTTATTGTAAGTTCGTTCACTCTTCAGAGCTGTTTCCTAAGGTTACCTTCAGTGTTCCTAGCTGGCGTGTGGGTGTATCTGTGTTGCTCCAAGTTCTGCCCTGTGTGAAGTGTGTCCTCACTTCCTGTCCCCGTCTATTTATATGGCTCTCCCGTGCCCCCTCTAGTGTTTGCTCAGTTGTATTGCATCTGGTTAACTTGTGATCACCACAATGTGTTCAAGCAGATAATCGAGGCTGACTGTGGTCACTTCAGATCAGCTCCTAAAGCAAAGCCTGACTGCCCCCCAGGGTGTATGTAAAAGATCTCATGCTACTCCTGTGAACAAAGCAATAAATTGATCCGTGTTCTGCTGGTCAATATGTGTCCTTAACCAGCACCACCAAGATCTATTTGTTTGTTAATTTATTTGCTTGTTGTTTGAGATATCCTGCTATGTACAAATGTTTCCTGCATAACGACAATGACCACACTTCAGAAAACTTAATAGGTTGTGAAGTGCTTGGCGTAGCACGGTGGTACAGTGATTAGCACTACAGCCTCACAGCGCCAGGGACCCGGGTTCGATTCCGGCCTTGGCTGACTGTGTGGAGTTTACACTTTCTCCCCGTGTCTGCGTGGGTTTCCTCCGGGTGCTCCTGTTTCCTCCCACACTCCAAAGGATGTGCAGGTTAGGTGGGGTCATGGAGATTGGGCGGGGGGACTGGGCGCATGTCGAGAGCTCTTTCATAAAATACACATCATGGTGACCTATAACTAATGTGAGAATGTGTCCAGCCAGTGAAAAATCTGGTTGAGGAATATGGTAGCATTGTTCTCTACAAGTTTAAAGAGAGATCTCAGAAAAGGGTGAAGATAAGTGAGTTTCCACGTTGCTATTTGTTGGGATGAATGACAAAAGACCTCCTCAGGAGGCATTGTGGTTTTACGATACTGTCACATCTGAGTTGTTCCAATGTGCTCACATCCCACCTTCCAACTCCACTTCAAGTAATTCCCATTTCTCCCACATTTGAAGGTGAGGAGAACTGGATAAAATATTCATGGTGCGATTTGAAAAGATTTCAAGTCAGTTTGATCACTTTTTCCTTTACTCAACTGATTTGGTGATTGTAGTTTAATACCTTATTGGCTTTGTTGATTGCTGCATTGTTAAGTGATATTTAGCGTTGAGTCCACGAAGACTCCTCGGCCTCCAGTTTTTAAAACAAATTGAATTCAGATTTCACTATCTGCCATGGTGGTATTCGAATACCGGACGCCCATCACAGGAAATACGCCTGGCCTGAGCCTCTCCAGCCCAGCACAATCCCGTAATCCTTCATCACCAATGAAGGACTCCATTGACATCCTGGAGGCAATTATAGGGAGGGTACCCATCCCCTTGGCACTTGTCAGACTGCAAGGTGCCAGGTTGGTACTGCCAAGGAACAGGGCCTGAAGGAGAAATCCAGGGGTGAGAGGTGCTTAAGCAGGTGACTCGGGGTGGGGGGGTGGGGGGTGTAAGGAAGGGAAATAGGGTGGCTGAAGGGGGGCATGAGGGGCTGAAGGAGGAGACTGTGGTGTGGGGGTTTTTATCAGCGATCCAGGGGGAATTCTGCAGCATTCTGAGTTTGAGGTGCCCTTTGAAAATGGTGCCCCATCTCTGAGAAGCGGGGCCTGTCGGGGAGATTAGGCCCTGCCCCTCTCAGGTCTAATGAGAATCCCAGTGGGCCATTGAATGGCACTAAAAACCCAATTGAGGGTAAAAAATTCCGAAGTGTCATTGGAAACCACGTCGGGGTCGCTCCTAGTGCCGGCAGGAATCAGTCCGGCTTTCCCTCTGAGGGATCAGGAGAAGCGCACCCATAATGTGGATTTGTTGTCAGATGGTGCATGATTAGTAAGTCCATGGATTAAAAGTAGTGATGGGTTAAAATGGTTACTCCCCTGATCATTCTCATATTCAACCCTATTGCGTCCCTCAGTGCTCCCCTCCTGTACAATATTGGAAGAATTATTTTGGAGTTATGTTTTGGCTCTGGGTTCTGCTCCTTCTGATTTCTTAGTGTAACCTCTTAACCTATTGTAATGTTCTTTGATTGGGCTGATGTGAACATTTGTTTTATAAATAAAGCTACTTATTACTAACACTAAATTAACAAATAACTAAAATGTCTAAGATGAATACAGTTGGAAATAAATGTCAATCACTAACTTACACTACGCTACAACAGAGTTACATTAAACTGTGACTGCTGTCGACTCCTGACAAACACCTTCTGAGAGAGCACATGGTGCATCCCAGGTCCTGGGTCTCCGTACTCGCTCCACCTGCTGGTCAGAAGATAGAACTACACCAATAAAACATTTAACTTTTAATACACATGCAGATCATAGAGTTTGCAGGGATGATGAACTATTCATAATATAGACGGATGATAGTCTACCTATCATCACACCTCTTTGTCCTACTTCTGTGCTCAATCTTGAGCTCATCTTCAGGGAGATTAAGGGGAAAACTTATTTTGGAAAGTTTGTCAGAAGCAGTGAAAGCTTTTCAAATTGATTTTCCTCATCTCCCTTTTCATTTTTCCATTGAGCCATTCGAGAATGTTTCTGTGAGCATTCCTTCAGCTACCCATGTCCCACATGAATAGATGTTCGTCAAATCTGACAAACTGATTCTTTGAGTTATGTCTCCAGTTCCAGTTCATGTTAATAAACTTGACTCTAATATACCCCTCAAGGAGTATACTGGCTGCATGAATCAATTGTTATGCCAGACACACATTTATCACACTATAGACACTCCCCATGAGCATATCAGTTATCATCATTACCTGAGCACGAAGAACCAATTCAAAGCAGAGGCGCCACAATGACAATAGTGTTTGTACCGAGGGTCTAACCTGATAAGGCATCCTGAGAAATGTCCCAGGAGCTTTATTAACCCAAATTTCATACCAAGCAACTTGAGGAAAGGTGAGGGGAGGGGGGATGAATTTGGATAAAGGCGGTTTTAAAGATGATGGACGGTATTCTCCGCTCCTGGGACTAAGTGCCCACGCCATCGTGAACGCCGTTGCATTTCACGATGGCGTGAACATGACCCCGGCATGGCGTATTCTGTCCCCACAGGGAGCCAGCACGGCGCTGGAGTGGTTCACGCCACTCCAGCCTCCTACCGCGGCGGCAATTCGCGCATACGCAGTTGGGGCAGCTCAATTCTGCGCATGCGCAGTTGGGCCGTGCCATCCTGCACATGCGCGGGGAACGTCTTATGCTCGATGGCCCCTCACCAACATGGCGGCGGTGTTCTGGGGCCGGCTGCGCAAGGAGGTAGGCCCGGGGGGGGAGAGGCCGGCCCGCCGATCAGTGGGCCCCGATCGCGGGCCAGACCCCATCGGAGGCCCCCCTCAGTGAAGGAGCCATCCTCCCCCCCTCCACAGGCCACCCCGTCCCAACGTTCCCACATAGTTCCCGCCGGCAGCGATCAGGGGTGCACGGCGCCAGCGGGAACATGTCGTGTCGGAGCAGCCACTCGGCCCATCCGTGCCGGCAAATCGCCGCTTGCCATTTGAGGCGATTCTCTGAGCGACCCGCGCGATTCTCATACCGCTGGTTTCGGGGGGGGTGAGAGAAAATCGTGCGAGTGTCGGGGCAGCGTGGCGCGACTTGTGCAGCACCTCGGCGATTCTACCACCCGCCGTGGGGGGGGAGAGCACCGCCCAATATAAAAGGAGGAAAGAGAGGTGAAGAAAGGGAGAAGTTCATCAGGAGAATTTGGGAAACACAGCCTCGGCAGCCAAAGGTGGGCTGATCAAAACTGGGGAGAAACAGAAGGTCAGAATGGAATATTGGAGATTTCATAGAGGGCAGTAGGGCTGGATGACATTCCAGAGATAGGGAGCATGCTGACCTTGCAGGAATTTGGAACAAGGATAAACATTTTATAACTGAATTGTTGCTCCACCAGGAGTCCAGAAAATTCCTACAGAGCACAAGGAGGCCATTCAGCCCAACGGTCTGCACTGACCCTCTGATAGAGCATCCCACACAGGCCGACTCCCCCCATCCCATCCCCGCAAACCCATCCGACCTGCACATCTTTGGACACTAAGGGGCAAATTTAGCGCGGCCAATACACTTAACCTACACATCTTCAGACTGTGAGAGGAAACCGGAGCACCCAGAGGAAACCCAAGCAGCCATGGGGAGAAAGTGCAAACTCCACACAGACAGTCACCCAGTATCGGAATTGAACCTGTGTCTCTGGCGCTGTGAGGCAGTAGTGCTGACCACTAAGGTTAGGGAACATAGTTCACTAATGAAGTTACTGCAGTAAGGAGGGATGATCAGTTGGAAAGGATCTTCGAATGAGGCTCTGTGGATAGAGCTTTGGAATAAAAAACGGGCCGTTGCACGGCTGGGAGTGTATTATAGGCCCGGCATTTTCAAAGTGGGGGTCGCGACCCGCGGGTGGGTCACGGGCCGGTGTCGGGAAGGTCGCGGAGCCATCTATCTCGGTGTTCCCGATTGCGGGAATACATTGGCAACGGCTGCAGCAGCCGACTTTTAACAATGCCGGCTGCGAGCAGCTTTAAAAATGGCACCGCAACCAGCTATAAATATGCGGGCGCACTGCGCATGCGTGCCCGCTCTTCAGTGCGCATGTGGCCTGGGAGTGTTGGGACCTGAACCCGGGGTCAAAGTGCGACAGCGGCATGGCGGCGGCTGACTGTTTTGATCACCGATGGTGAACAAGCCGATGACCTCGATCTGTTTTGCATCCCTAAACATTACTCAAATATTCTGGAGAGAGTATATATTCCTCATGGTTTAATCATGGACAGAACTGAACGTTTGGCAAGGGATATAATGAAAGCCATGGGAAGTCATCACATCGTCGTCCTCTGTGTACTGAAGGGTGGCTGTAAGTATTTTGCTGACCTTTTAGACGACATTGAAGCATTGAATTGAAACAGTGACCAGTCAATCCCAATGACGGTGGACTTCATCCACTTGAAGAGTTACTGTAATGATCAGTCAACAGGGGAGCTGCTCAGAATTTAAGAACTAAGGTCCAAAATTCACGCTTTCCTCCTCGAGTAATTGTCCTCTCTGGCTGATTTGTTTGCTCATGAAACATGGGTGCTAACTATGTCTTATCTTTCCTCCTGTGAACCTGATTGGAGTGAGAGTGTGAGGACCAAGCAGGCTCATCTCTCATATTAAATGTAAGAGAAAATGGTGTGTCGCGAAGGTTGGCCAGCGTGGCTCACAAAGGTCGACACGCATGGCTCACAAAGGTCGACACGCGTGGCTCACAAAGGTCGACACGCGTGGGGCACCAAGGTCCGCCGGCGTGGGTTGCAAAGGTTGGCCGGCGTGGGTCCTGAAGGTTGGCCGGTTGGTAAAAATGGGTCCCTGGAAAAAAAGTTTGAAAAACACTGTTATAGACCATCAAATAATCAGCGGGCAATAGAGGAATAGATATCTAGACACTTCAGTGAGGGGTGTAAAAATAATAATAGAGGAATTACATTAAGTCTCACCAATATTAATTGGGATAGTCACATTGTAAAGGGTTGAAATTTCTTGGAATGTATTCAAGAGAGCTTTTTAAATCAACATGTCAATGGTCTAACAAGGGATGGTGCATTGCTGGACCTAGTTCTGAGGAATGAAGACAGGCAAGTGTTTGAAATAGTGGGGGAAAACATTTTACTGATAGCTGTCATAATATACACCAGTATATCATGGTGCAGACACACACACTGATGGACATACAGTAGGACCAATCAACACGCACAACACCGCAGCCAATCTCCAGTTAGAGCACACTCACTATAAAGACAGAGGGCATCAGTTTTCCTGCTCATTCGGGATGCAGCCTCTAAGAAGGACAGAGCTCACAGTTTCCAGCACAGATCTTCACCATGTGCTGAGTGCATAGACTGATTAGGATAGGCATAGGTCTTTGGTTTAATCTAACATAGTGTCGACACTATGTCACATAGTGAAAGTATGTTCACCAGTTTCCAGCTTAGTAAAATAGTGTTGAACTATTTCAAGTGTTGGTAGCCTGTGTGTGTTACTGCTGAGGTAAATGCAGTCTCCACGGATCCAGAGTACCCAACACATCATGGTACCAGTAGTTGATGTTGGAACTTCTTCGACCTCCCTGTAAGTGATCTGCCTTCCACCAGCATACAGCCACCCTGCAACATGGACAGCGTCCGCCCGCCACCTCCGCTCCGCATCACCAGTAACCTCGGGGCCAACTGGAAGATCTTCAAACAACGCTTCCAGCTTCAACTTGAAGCCACAGACCTGGAAGCTGCTTCAGACGCCAGGAAGATCGCTTCTTCCTCTCCGCGGCCGGGGACCACGCCATCCACATCTTCAACTCTCTCACCTTTGCTGATGGTGAAGACAAATCAAAATACAAGACGGTCCTCCTCAAATTTGACAGTCACTGCGACATCGAGGTGAATAAAAGTTTTGAGCGCTTTCCAACAGCGTTTGCAGGGTAAGGATGAACCTTTCCAGTTCTTTCTCACCCACCTCCGCATCCTTGGGCAGTCCTGTAATTACAGGTCCACCTCCGACTCCATGATAGGCGACCAGATCGTTTTCGGTGTTCAGTCGGACCCCCTACGCCAGCAGCTCCTCAAGGTTAAGCAGCTCACCCTAGCGATTGCCATCGAGACCTGCGTGCTGCATGAACACGCCACTAATCGGTATTCACACATCCAAGCGGCTGAAACGGCAGAGCAAGGTCCACACGAGGCAGAACCGGGACAAGCAATCAAGCAACTCCCGGGCCTCAGCCTGGATGAGGGCAGCCATTTTGCGCGCTTTTCGCGACCACACCGCGCATGCGCGCAATGAACGAGGAGACGGCGACGCCGACGATCGCACGGCACAGTCACGCACCACGTGCGACCGCACTGCGCATGCGCGGTGGTGCAGCGAGCGTACTAACGCTACAACGTGCGGCAACTGTGTCTCCGCCCACTTAAAGCGGCAATGTCCTGCCAAATCCCGATGCTGCCTACAATGTGGAAAACTTGGCCACTATGCTGCTTTATGCAGGTCTGCTCAGCCTGCCACCTCTCGTCGCTCCAGCCAGCCTCGCAGGGATGTCCGCGCCATCCAACCCACGGTCACTGAACCTGATTCTGACCTGCTGCCCGATATTGACACCGAGGACCCGAAGGCGCATTTTCGAGTCGGTATCATTCCAAAAAACAGGGTGTCCCCGAAGCAAAAAGTCCAGCCTTTACCGATATACAGCATTGATCCGGACGACGAGTGGTGTGTGACCCATACGGTCAACTGGTCCCAAATCCGATTCCGCCTGGACACTGGTGCCTCCGCCAATCTCATTGTGCGGTCTGACCCCCAAAGCCTTCATGTCAAACCAGCCATCCTGCCATCAGTCTGTTTGTAGCAGCTCCTGTAATATCGTTATTGTAAATAAATATTGGTGTGGTGACGAGGTAAACTAAGAATTTTGCAGAGACTAGCTGCAACACTCGGAGGGTAAGCCTTGCCATTTAAAAAATGCCGGGCGCGATTCTCCGCACCCGCGGAAAATCGGGATGTTGGCCGTGAAAACGACCGAGTTTTGCGACGGCTCGACACGACCCATTTCCCGAGGTATTCATGTCCGGGGAATGGGCTAGGAACGGGGCCGCGTCAATCACGTGCGCGATGATGCCGGAACGCGGCGACGCTACGAACACGCCCACGTGACGCCGCCCGACGCCGTAAAAAGGCGCGGGCGAGCATAGAAACTGTAGGCCAAGATGGCGGAGCTGAGGAGAGCAGCTCCACGATTTGTGGAGGCTGATGTGGAGATGCTGCTTGATTCCATCGAGCAGAGGAGTGGCATCATCTGCCCGCGTAGAGGGCATTGCCACCCTGCCAGCGCGGTGCGCCAGGCCTGGCGTGAGGTTGCTGCTGCCGTCAGTGCTGTGGGGAAGACACTCGTTCAGCTGACCAGTGTCGGAAGAAGATGCACAACCTCACCAGGGCTGCCAGGGTAAGTGCCAAGAGGGTGCCCCTGGGTCACAACCATCCCTCCCCCCCTTTACTTAATCACCCACCTCCCCCCCTGGCACGGGGGGTGGAGGGATATTGTGGCAGAGTGAGTTGAGGGTGGTTCACAAAGTTGTCACAGACCCTGCGCTCTGGCCCCCGTGGAGAGATGCAATCGTCTTATTACAACTTGACCCCCAAACTGTACCAGTATCTGAACGGACTGCTGATACCTGCCATATTGTAATAATCTACTTATGCCCCCTCCCTACACACACTCTGCCCACTGGGACCGTCCAGCGCCTGGCCGAGCGTCTCTAAATAGCTCGGCTATACCCGGGGCCGCACGACAGAGGGTGCCTGATCAGCGGGGAGTCCCATCCTCCCCAACAGAATCTGTGGAGCAGGACGCCCAGAGGGCGGCGACACCAGTAGATAAAGAAATGGCCTGCGAACGCCCTGCGGCCTCTCAGTGGGCTGATGACATCGAGGAGTCGTCCACCCAAGACGACCTCGAGCTTGCGGCACTGCTATCTCCCACACCATCCACCATCCCAGAGACACTCACCCCGGCTGGCCTATTTAGTGATGAGGCTCCTGGGTCACAGTCTGGGTCACACATCACAGCTGAGCAGGTACAGCAGGTGGAGGTCGGAGCAGCCGAGGGCCCGGACTGGCGGAGGCCAGGCCAGGCCCAGCATGCAGCTGGCTCCCTGACGTTTTCTGAGTTCCTGGAGTTTCTCAACCCACCCACACAGCCGATGCCTCAAGAAACCCAGGGAAACAACGACGGGATGAGGGCTGCCTTCCAGACTCTGCAGACGCTGTTAGAGGAGTCGAACCGCGTCCACGAGCAGGGAGTGGTGCCGCTCATGGCAGACACCCAGGCCGACACCGCACGGATGGCATCCGCGGTGGAGGCAATGGGTGAAACGGTTTTGGCCATGGGTCAGGTTATGCAAGATGTTGGGCTTCACGTGCAGGCGTCATCCTCGGCCCTGGACAGGGTTGCCCTCTCACAGGCAGCAATGCGCCAGAGCCAAAACAGCATTGCCGGCGCGCTGCGGGCCTTGGCAGAATCTCAGCAGGTCATGGCCCAGTCGCAGCAGTCAGTCGCGGAGAGCATCAACCGCCTGACACATTTGCTGGATGGCGTTGTGCACTCACAGGTTGAGGTCGCACAGTCCCTGGCGGGAATGTCTAACTCCCTGGACTCTGTCTCTGCAAACCTTTGGATCCTGGTGGATACCGTTGCAGGCCTCCAGGAGGGAGGAGGAGGTTTCGGGGCCCGTCCCATTAACTCCATCACGGGACGTCCTGGCATTCAAAGCCTCCCCCCGTCCCATCCCTGGTTCACGGGTGGGCAGCAGGCAGAGCAGGGTGGCACAACGCCACCCGAGACACCCGCAGTGCAGCCTGGCCCATCAAGGCCGGGTCGCCCCAGGAAACGCTTGCCGAAGGAGAAACTAGTTGAAGGGGGCGATTCGCAGCAGTCCTCCTCCACTCCTGCTGTATCATCTGGGGAATCGCTTAGATGTAGTGGTAGGGCCCGTAAGGCAACAAAGAGAGACACTGAGTAAGTTGGCACGGGTGAAGGGCACAGTTTAGTTGTAGGGGCTAGGGCACCTGTAAATGTTTGTTCACATTAAACGAACTGTTCCACCTTACTTGTAATACCGTGTGATTGTTCCACAGCCACAGGATTCGTGATGGTGACCGAGTGTCACTGGGGTTGACGAGCGGTGAAACTTCGGTGCCGGGTGTGCAGTCCCTCCCCCCCCACCCCCTCCCACAGCTAGCCCACGCGGGCATGTGATGGAGTGTCCGTGACGAACTCAGCGGCCACCAAGGTGGATGGTTCAGCTATTGCCATGGGTCAGACTCTCTCTAACGATTCTGAGCTCACAGCTCTTCGCAGAGCGGGCTGTCATCATTCCACATGGCACTGATCACACCCGCTGACACAGCCATCAATGTTGTGCCATACCGTCTGGACCCAGTGGTAAGGGTGATGTCTATGTGGAGCAGTTTACACTGAGAGGGGGTGGGGGGGGGGGGGGGGGGGGGGGGCTGTGGTGGTGGCAGTTGTGTGTTGACCCTCTGCACGACGATGCAGGTGGTGGTTTGGTGTTCAGCGGGGACGTCACATGCGACGCGTGGACCGTGCTGCCACCAAGGCGTCGCGTGCCCGCCGTCCTCGCCGGGTCCGTCGTGCCGCCTCCTGGACATCACCAGCACCTGGGTCGTGTCTGCGTGCTGCGCCTGCCACTCGGCCAGCCTCCTCCTCCTCCTCCTCTTCCTCCCTCTCCTCCTCCTCCTCCTCCTCCTCCTCCTCCTCCTCTGTGCTGGCACCACTGCCACTGGCTTCTCCCTCCGCCTCCTGCAGCAGGTCATCTCCCCTCTGCATCGCGATGTTGTGCAGGGCACAGCAGACCACAACAATGCGAGCGACCCTGTCGGGTTGGTACTGCAGGGCCCCTCCGGAGCGGTCCAGGCACCTGAATCTCATCTTCAGGATGCCAAGGCAGCGCTCCACCACACCCCTGGTTGCTGCATGGGCCTCGTTGTATCGGGTTTCCGCATTCGTCTGAGGCCTCCGTATAGGCGTCATCAGCCAAGACCTCAGCTGATAACCCCTGTCGCCTAGCAACCAGCCCCTCAGCCGGGGGGGGGGGGGAGTCCCTCAAACATTGCAGGGATGAACGACTGCGCCAGTATGTAGGAGTCATGCACACTCCCTGAAAACCTTGCACAGACGTTCATGATCCTCATGTGGGGGTCGCATACCACCTGGATATTCATGGAGCATGTCCCCCTCCTGTTTGTGAACACCTCCCTGTCCCCTGCAGGCGGGCGCATGGGGACGTGAACACAATCGATTGCCCCCTGCACCCTCGGTATCCCGGCCACGCTGGCAAATCCACAAGCTCGTGAATCTTGAGTTGCTCGGTCCTCGGGAAAGGTGATGTAGCGGTCCGCGATGGCATAGAGGGCGTCGGTCACATCCCGGATACACCTGTGCACCGATGACTGGGAGATCCCGGAGAGGTCCCCGCTCGGAGACTGGAAGGAGCCGGTCGCATAGAAGTTAAGAGCGACCATCACCTTGATGGCAACCGGGATCACGTGTCCTCCCCCCGTTCCACGTGGGGCGAGGTGCGCCACGAGGTGACAGATATGTATCACCGTCTGCCTACTCAGCCGGAGTCTCCTCCTGCAGGTGATGTCCGTCATTGTTAGGAAAGAGATCCGGGCACGGTACACCCTCGGCCTTGGTCGTCGCATCTGGCGCTGTGGCTGCACCCTCACTCTCTCCTCTTCCTCTTCCTCCTCCTCCTCCCCATGCTGCTCGACGACTGGCAACTCCTTGGCCCTTCCCTCTGCTGCTGCAGCTGGCCCTGCATCCACTGCGGGTTGTGGGTGTGGATGCTGCTGCATCGCCAAATGCACTGCAGCGGCCCCAACCACTGCGCAGAACATAGCCGTTCCGTTCACAGACATTGCGCTAACCTACAGAAGGGTGGTGGAGGGCAGAGAAACGGGACATGTTAGACGGAGGTTAGTCGACACCTCAGCAGCCGCCTGCCACGGGATACCTATGTGTCCCGGTGGCCTGGTCGCGCTGCTGGCACGCGGGCAGCCTAACCCCTGGTCACTTTCTGCATCCAACGGGCAGTTAACTACATCCTCTTCACCGGTGCGTCAGTGGCCTGTGTCCGTAAGCCACAGGGTAACCAGCGGCCGTGTCCTCGTGACTGGCACGCCATGGCATGGTGGCAGACATTTTGTAACCGGGGTTGGACGGATCACTCGCTCACTCTCTCCCTACCCCCCCCCACTCCCATTCACCCCTCCGTCTGCCCCACTCCCCCCTCCGTCTCCCCCACTCCCCCCTCCGTCTCCCCCACTCCCCCCTCCGTCTCCCCCACTCCCCCCTCCATCTCCCCCACTCCCCCCTCCGTCTCCCCCACTCCCCCCTCCGTCTCCCCCACTCCCCCCTCCGTCTCCCCCACTCCCCCCTCCGTCTCCCCCACTTCCCCCTCCATCTCCCCCACTCCCCCCTCCGTCTCCCCCACTCCCCCCTCCGTCTCCCCCACTTCCCCCTCCGTCTCCCCCACTCCCCCCTCTGTCTCCCCCACTCCCCCCTCCGTCTCCCACACTCCCCCCTCCGTCTCCCACACTCCCCCCCCCCCCCCCCGCTCTGGATCCCCTCCCGTTCCCGGGGATGCCTTCCCCGTTGTTGCCAGACTCCAGCAGTGCGCTGAGCGGCGCGCTCACCTCCTCGAAGCTGTCGTCAGCCAGCACGACTGGTTGATGAACTTGAAAAGCAGGTGTGTTGGCCGGCGTGTAAACAGTGCGTGACGACGTCGGGACTTTGGCCCATCCGGGCCGGAGAATAGCGGGTGGGCAAAAAGTAGCGATCCTGGTCGTGTCGGGGGCGCGTTCGAGGCCTTTGCCGGGAATGCCGACGTGTAGTTTGTGCGGGGTTCGGAAAATAGCGGGAGGGCGTCGGACCAGCGTCGCCGTGAAAATTTGCGCGGCCCACTATTCTCCGAACCAGCGTGAGTGCGGAGAATCGCGCCCGCCGTTTTTTGGGAGGTTAGAGGCATTCGACCCGGCTATTGAGGACTGGTCCCAGTATGTGGAGAGAATGTGTTACTTCTTCCGGGCAAATGATATACTGACGAACGAAAGGAGACGGCTTATCCTGCTGTCGGCGTGCGGACCCTCAGCTTTCGCCATTATACGTAGTCTGACTTATCCCGACGCGCCGGACACGAAAACTTTCCAAGAATTAACGGAATTGGTGAAAGAGCACTACGACCCAAAACCACCCCTCATTTTGCGTAGGTACAGATTCTACACAGCAGAAGTGGGAAGACAGGGAGTCAGTCACGAATTTCTTGACTCGCCTGGGAAGGCTGGCGGAAAAATGTGAGTTCGGCCCGACGCTAAATGAAATGCTTCGGGACCGGTTAGTGTGTGGTATAAACGACCTCACAATACAGAAACGCCTGTTGGCGGAAATGGAGCTAGACTGCAGGCAGGCGTTACACCTCGCACTGTCCCTAGAAAAGGCAGCAAGTGGGGCGCAGGAACTACAGGGCACACCAATGGAGGTAGATACCTGTGAGAGGGACTACCACAACGGGTCCAGCTACCAGATAGCCGCTCTTAGGAAAAGCCTGAGGAATAGAGGGAAAAAGGAAAACCCCAGAACTGCTCCCAAGTCTGCCAGGACTAACTGGAGACAGAGAGAAGTACCGGCTGAGGCTCCCTCAACAGAGAAGGACCGTTTCTGGTACCAGACAGAGTGGGGTAACAGCGACAGAAACCCTAGAAGGAGGTGGCAAAAGAGGAATAGCAGGTGGGGACGCAGGGAAGTACACAACTTAGACGCCCCATCCTCCTCCGAAGGGGAACAATTATATAATATTGCAACGAAGAAAGCAGAACCCATTAAGATTACCCCACGGGTGAACGGGCGGCCGACAATAATGGAAATAGACACGGGTGCGGCCGTATCAGTAATGGGAGTGGCAGCATTTAGAAAAATCAAAGATGGACTCAAGCCACTAACCCTAACAAAAAAATCGACAAAATTTAAAACCTACACGGGGGAACCCCTGGAAGTTCTAGGCACGACTCATGTATCCGTGGAATATGAGAAACAATTGGTCAGATTACCGTTGACGATAGTGGAGGGCTCCGGACCGAGTTTAATTGGACGGAACTGGCTGAAAGACCAAAAATTAGATTGGATGAAAATTTTCCAGAGTGTAAGCGGGCAGTTGAGTGGAGTACTCCAAAAATACTCGGAGGTCTTCCAGGAAGGTTTGGGGGAAATCATAGGCGCCAAAGAAACTTTGCATGTGGACCCAGAAGCCCTTCCGAAATTTTGTAAAGCCAGGCCGGTATCTTTTGCATTAAGGAAGAAAGTAGATGACGAAATAGAAAGGTTACGGCGCGACGACATTATCAGACCAGTACAGTTCTCGGAATGGGCAGCGCCGTTGGTACCAATGTTGAAGCCAGACAGCTCGATACGTCTCTGTGGAGATTTCAAACAGACGGTAAACAAAAACGCACTGCTGGACAAATACCCAATCCCGAAAATAGACGATCTATATGCCAAATTGGCAGGTGGGCTTTTGTTCACGAAACTGGACATGAGCCAATCCTACCTGCAGTTAAAACTGGACAAGGACTCCCAGACGTTCGCTACGATCAACACCCTGAAGGGCCTTTTTCGTTATACGAGGCTACCTTTCGGAGTGTCATCAGCCTGTGCTATATTCCAGCATACGCTGGAAAATATTCTGCAGGGACTACCGCAGGTGGCGATTTATTTAGACGATGTCTTAATCACGGGTAGGACAAATAGGGAACACTTAAGGAACCTGGAGGAAGTGCTCAGGCGTTTCGCAAAGGCAGGCGTACGGCTAAAAAGGGAAAAATGTGTTTTTCTGGCCCCTCAAGTGACGTACCTGGGATATAAAGTAAACGAGGCAGGCTTACACCCATTAGAAGACAGAGTAAGGGCAATAAAAGAAGCCCCAGCTCCCACCACGGTCCAGGAGTTATGATCATTTCTAGGGTTGGTAACCTAGTATAGAAAATTTATTGAAAATAGGGCGTCCATCCTAGAACCCCTCCACCAGCTACTAAAAAAGGGACAAGAATGGAAATAGTCCGCCCGCCAAAACCAAGCATTTAGGGACATTAAGGAACAGCTGTCATCTGAAAATGTCCTAGAGCATTATGACCCAAGGAAAGAGTTGGTGGTCACTTGTGATGCATCCCCCTACGGGGTTGGAGCCATCTTAGCCCATAGAGGAAGGAATGGGGAAGAACGGCCAATAGCCTATGCTTCGAGGACCTTGGCGATGGCTGAGAGGAAGTACGCCCAAATCGAGAAGGAAGGACTGGCGGTGATATTTGCAGTAAAAAAATTTCACCAGTATCTGTATGGGCGGAAATTCACAAAAGTGACGGACCATAAGCCATTATTAGGGTTACTAAAAGAAGACAAGTCAATACCCCCGATTGCATCAGCTAGAATCCAACGCTGGGCGTTGCTACTGGCGGCGTATTGATACGTTCTGGAGCACAGACCGGGAACGCGAGTAGCAAATGCAGATGCTTTGAGCAGACTTCCCCTCCCGGACACTCTGCCGCAAATACCAAAAGTAGAGGAGACAGTAATGACTCTAAATGTTTTGGACACCCTATCAGTAGACGCGTAACATATTCGGGTGTGGACGCAAAAAGACCCAGTTTTAGCCAAGATGAAGCATTTACTGCTAACAGGGGAACTGGAAAGACCAGTGGAGTCCCAGATGCACCCATACTGGAGCAGAAGGGACCAAATAACCGTAGAAGACGGTATCCTATTATGGGGAGCCCGGGTAATAGTCCCAGCTCAGGGCCGTCAGGCAATCTTAACCGAGTTACATCACGGATACCCAGGGGTGTCTAAATGAAGATGCTAGCTCAAAGCTATGTTTGGTGGCCAGGTTTTGACACAGACATAGCAGCCTTGGTACGCCGGTGCTAGGAGTGGCAACAGGGGCAAAGAGTGCCACCAGCGGCGCCATTGCACCCGTGGGAATGGCCAGGCAGACCATGGACCCGCCTGCATATTGACCACGCCGGCCCTTTCATGGGCTCAATGTTTTTGGTGATAGTGGACGCCCACTCCAAATGGCTGGACGTCCACCGGGTAAACACGGCAAGCACAGCATCGACAATTTAAAAGCTCAGGGCCTCGTTTGCAACACATGGACTTCCGGAGGCATTGGTGTCGGACAACGGAACGGCATTCACAAGTGGGGAATTTGGAAAATTCCTGAAGGAAAACGGAGTCCGTCACATCAAAACGGCCCCTTACCATCCAGCGACCAACGGCCTGGCAGAGAGAGCGGTCCAGACACTTAAAGCGGGACTCTAGAAGCAGCCGGCAGCGTCAATGGACACAAAGCTCTCTCGCTGGCTGTTTGATTACAGGATCACACCGCATTCCACAACGGGCGTACCGCCAGCTGAACTCTTAATGGGAAGGCGGCTGCGAATGAGGCTGAGTCTCCTTTTCCCAAATTTTACGTGGAAAGTGGAGAAACAATAGGAGGCCCAACGCAGGGGGCATGATAATAGTCGGCAGCAGAGACATTTCCAGGTGGGGGTACCTGTTTGGGTCAAGAATTATGGGAATGGACCAACGTGGGTCAAAGGCACGGTGGAGTCCCAAACAGGGCCTATATCCTATGAGGTTTCAATAGGAGGTAGGGGCAGCACGGTAGCATTGTGGATAGCACAATCGCTTCACAGCTCCAGGGTCCCAGGTTCGATTCCCGGCTTGGGTCACTATCTGTGCGGACTCTGCACATCCTCCCCGTGTGTGCGTGGGTTTCCTCCGGGTGCTCCGGTTTCCGCCCACAGTCCAAAGATGTGTAGGTTAGGTGGATTGGCCACGCTAAATTGCCCTTAGTGTCCAAAATTGCCCTTAGTGTTGGGTGGGGTTACTGGGTTATGGGGATAGGGTGGAGGTGTTGACCTTGGGTAGGATGCTCTTTCCAAGAGCCGATGCAGACTCGATGGGCCGAATGGCCTCCTTCTGCATTGTAAATTGTATGTAAAAAAAAAAGGTGCTGAAGAAACACCTAGACCAAATAAGGGCAGCGGAACCACACCTGGAGGCAGGTGAAGCAGGACTACCTCAAGCTGGGATAGCCCAGACGGAGAGGATACCCACACCCCAGCCCTGAGCAATTTCTCCAGACCCCGTCATCCAGTCGCCAGAGTCGGAGATGGACACGTTCGACGAGGTCGCCGCAACACCTCTCCCCAAGGAGGAGGAAGAACAACTTCCAAGGAGGTCATCAAGGAAAAGACGGGCACCTATAAGGTACACCCCGCCCACTTCGGAGAACGACCCGGCGGACGACACAGAAGTGACAGACCCAGACAGGAGGAGCAGGAAGAAGCTCAGAGGAATGCCAGCTGGCAGGAATTCTTCGGACTTTGAGGGGGAGGGGTGTAATGAACTCCAATTGGCTTTATTAGTTGGCCAATTGGAATATGAGCTCCCTCAATGACAGCTCATTGAGGGGGCCCATATAAGCACCTGTGTAGGCTTTGTGAGCCAGTCTTAAGTTGATTGGACTGCTAGCAGCATGGTTTGTAGCTGCTCCTGTAATATCGTTATTGTAAATAAATATTGGTGTGGTGACGGAACTTCTGCTTCCCGTGGATTACTACACGTTTCTAGCTTAATACAATAGTGCTGTGCTCTTTCAAGTGTTGGTACCCTGTATGTGTTATTGCTGAGGTAAACGCAGTCTCCACGGATCCAGAGTACCCAACACATCACCAACCTGTGCCAGGGTGCAATGCAGGGGCAGCGACAGGTACCAGGGCACTGGCTGGGCATGTCACTCTCCACCTGGGGAGCTTTGCACCCATGGAGGGATCCCGTTGACTGAATCTCATTTTTTAAAAGCTGTCGGCAAGATTTGAATGTTTAATGAGGGAGAATGATGTGGTGGAGGAGCTGAATACATTTAAATGTATTCAAATCCATTATAATGAGGTTCTGACCCTTGGCGTGGACCTCGTGACATCACTGCCGAGGGGAAAATCGGGAAGCACGATCTCTCCAGAGAGAATCACGTTTCCCGATTCACTCTGAATTTTCCGCCATGTTGCCATTTTGTCTGACGGCAAGCGGGATTGAAAACCGCTCCCATGATGTTTTGACTCTCCACCACCATAGGAAGTGGGATAGATTTCAAACAGATCCAGAATCTCAATCCATGTGGCTATGTGGGCTATCAGCAGCCACAGGATTGTATTCAGCCACAATCTGGAACCTCATGGTCTAGCATATCCCCCACCCCACCATTACCACCAAACCAGGGGATCAATCCTGGGTCAATGAGGAGTGCAGAAGGACATGCCAGGAACAGCTCAAGACAAACTGAAAAGTGAAATAGCGACCTGGTGAAGCTACAACATAGGAATATTCACTGGTAGGCCAAATAGAAGAAGCAGCAAGCGATAGATAGAGCTGAGCGATCCCATTAACAATATATCAGGTCTGAGTTCTGGAGTGCGGCCACATCCATTCATGAATGATTCTGGACAATTAAACACCCAGCAGGAGGAGGAGGAGTCTCCACAAATATCCCCATCTTCACTGCTGGGGGAGTCCAGCACATTACTGCAAAATATGAAAATTAAGTTACACAGATAAACTGTAAATCTACAAGTTTCATATTTGCTTCTCCCTCAGCAAAAATGTATTTGGAGCTTTGCAGATCTCACTTTCCAGCTGTTGACATACAGGAAGGGGAGTTGGCTCTGGAAAATATAGTTGTATTGGAAGGGGTTAAGTGAATTTGTTTATTCAATGACTGTACGTAATGCAATTTACTGCTGAACCATTATTTCACTTGAATGCTTCCGTGCGCTACATATAGGAGATTCTTTTAGACGTCTCACTTCAAAATATCTGTGGAACTTTGACAGAAACCAGGAGTTGTGTTTCCCTCTCACAGACAGGTGCGACTATGCTTTGGATATTTTATGATATACAAAAGTATTACTATCCAATTCTTGTTCTTATTGGTCTTCCTGGTAAGTCTTTACATCCATTCATTCTATAATGAGTATTTCTTTCCTTGTTGAGCCCTATCCTATCTTCTGTACTCGGGATATTCCTGGGAAGCCTTTGTCGGTGTGCAAGGAGCAGGGATGGGAGTGAGTGTCCAGTAACGTGTGGGAAACCCGGAAGTACGTCCAGCCTTTTGTAACCCAGCCACTGTATTTGACATAATACTTCTGAGTTTCCCAACCTATTAGGGTGAGCAGGCAATAGGACAGGCGACCTGAGTTGATTTGAACCTCAGCAATTGATGGGACATTGCAAATGTGAAATGTGATGCTTTCCAAAATTGGGAACAGAACACACGGAAGTGACTGAGTGGAGCGCACACACTGAAAGACTGTGCCTTGTTGTAGTGAGACTTCTCTGGAAACTGGGATCATGAAGAGCCTGAAGAGAGGTATAGTTCCTCATGGGAGGACAAAGTCTGTCAGTGAAACCAAGAGGGCTTGGCTGGACAAAGTCAGCACACTCCAGGATTCAACACTGAAAACAGTTAGTGACTGTGAACAGGGAAGGAGAGGTGAGTACAGTGACACATTCAACTACATCATGATTTGTGTTGTGTCAGAGTCCTTCTGTTTATTTCCTTTGTTCATATTTTGTTTTCTTTTCTTCTATTATTTTTGATCTATGAACCCATAATTGGAATGTGTCTTTAATCAGAGGACTCAAGCTGAAGCAGCCTGTTTCTCAGGACATCGTGTTCCTGGGGTTTGTACTTTGGAGAAACAGAATCATCTCAGGACGCCGAGTGAATCTCAGCAACCGGTTGTGGAGGAAGTCGGTTCAATTGACTAACCTGTGGGTTAGCGAGGGACAGTGTTTTGCATGGCAACAGGCAGTGATTGGTTTAGATAGAATAAAATTCCTATGGTGCAGAAGGAGGCCATTCTTCCCATCAAGTCTGCACTGACTCTCTGAAAGAGCACCCTACCTGGACCCACTTCCCCCCCCTGTAACCCCACCTAACATTCACATTGTTGAACACTCAGAGCAATTTAGCATGGCCAATCCAACTAACCTGCACATCTTTGGACTTTGGGGGGAAACCGGAGCACCCGGAGGAAACCCAGACAGACATGGGGAGAATGTATAAGCTCCACACAGACAGTCACCCAAGGCTGGAGTTGAATCCGGGTCCCTTGCACTGTGAGGTAACAGTGCTAACCACTTTGCCACCGTGCCACCCTGCGTGATTCTTTCTAAGAGAGCTTGGAAGGAGAAGGAACAATCTCGCTCTCTCTCTTTCTCTCTCTTGCTCTCTTGCTAGCGCAGTCAAGGACGGCTATATTGTTTGAAAACCAGTGAGTGCCTTCCACATCTTTGCTATATTGCAACGCTTTACATAATAAACGGTTACTTGTGTTCAAGTTACACACCTGGTGACTGCGGTTTATGGAGCTCAGCCAAGAACTTCCGCTATTTAAAAGAAAATCTAATTTTACTTCTGTTGCTACTCGGGGTCAGGTGGGGCTAGAATTAACTGCGCACCAACCCAAGGTGTCATGTTGTATCACCA
Source organism: Scyliorhinus canicula (assembly GCF_902713615.1). NCBI lineage: Eukaryota > Metazoa > Chordata > Chondrichthyes > Carcharhiniformes > Scyliorhinidae > Scyliorhinus > Scyliorhinus canicula. Next base: position 188,145,390 of record NC_052146.1, on the reverse strand, counting down.
CAAACTGATCAGTCTGCGTATTGCTGGAGAAGAGAGACCAGAACATGTGGGAGAGACTGAGAACTGGAGGATAGATGGAGATGTCACAGGACCTAACCATCTCTGTAGAAGGCTAATTTGGACTCAAGACATTAACTCTGTTTCTCTCTCCACTGATGCTGCCAGACCTGCTGAGTTTATCCAGCATGTTCTGTTTTTACTTTACGATGATGCCTTCTCCCACTGAAACAGTGACCACTTGTCTCTCGCTCTGCTGGTACCACAGGGGTTGCAACATGTCAGTGCTGGCACCAAGGAAGATTTGTCATTGCACAAGGGGACACACATGAGTGGGTGATACAATGTTAGAATGATCAGTCCTATTTACAGTTCCAGCCTATAAATGTGATGATTTCCCCCGGTTTGCCCATTTTTGGATGCTGCTTAGCAATTGGTTTTCTCACTTGTAGTAGTTAAGAGATGAATTGACACTGAGTAATGGGGGCTGTGAAAGGGAAGCTTCATTGCTTTCAGGAGTGCTTTATGTTTGGTGCAGTGGGGGGAATGTTACCTTTGCATACGCTGACTGGTGTATGGCAACCTTGTATATGGTTGTCTAACCTACGGCTGCCTTGCACAATGATGTCTTGCATATGGCTGCCTTACATATGTTGCATTACATATGTTGCATTGCATACAGCTGTCTTACATATGGCTGCCTTGCATGTGGTTGTCTTTCTTATGGCTGCATTACATATGGCTGTATTGCATCTGGCTGTCTTTACATGCTGCCTTACATATGATTGTCTTACCCATGCATGTTTTACATATGGCAGTCTTGCATATGGCTGCATTACATATGCTGCCTTACATATGAATGTCTTGCATATCGCTGCCTGACAATTGGCTGTCTTACATATGGCGGTATTACATATGTCTGTATTGCATCTGGCTGTCTTACATATGGCAGCCATCCATACGGCTGTCAGATGAGTGGACTGGCAGAACCCAAGTGAAACTTATGATAATGACATCACAGCCAGCAATAAACACTGCTATTGGTTCATAGCCACATCCCAATCCACCTCCTCCCTCTCCTCGATGGCCTCTGACAAGGCTTTGTGTTCTGTGTCTGTTCCTCCCACAGGTCCAAACTTCATTGCAGTAAAATGTTGTGCAGAGCCCAGCAGACAATGACCATTCAGGAGACTCTGGCTGGTATATAATGATTGGCACCTCCAGGTCTGTCCAGTCCTATGAAGAACATCTTCAGCATGCAAATGGTTTGTCCAGTGGCACATCTATTTGTTGCATGGCTTTCATTCTATTACACCTGGGCCTCATTGGTTGGGACCCTCACGGGTGCCACAAGACATGTTTTAATTGGGTGTCTCTGATCTTTGTGCGGGCAGCTGCTAAATCCACTTTGAGACACTGAGTTTGGGTTGGTGGACAGCTGCTGTACTCAAACATTATTGGCGCTGCTTCCCGGGAATCTTTCCGCACCTGTAATAACATCTGGTTGGAGTTGTGCACCAGCTGCATATTGCAGTTGATGAATACTCCTGTGTGACCTGGGGGTGCCTCAATTGTCAAACACATGCAGTCGACCCCACTCTGTACCTGTGGGAAACCAGCTAAAGCTATCTTCCCGACAGCCCGTCAAATTCAACACTGGGAACGATCCCTCCCCACAATCCACACATTCCTGCAGATACAAATTCACCCTTTTCTGTCCTCTTGTTAATCATCCGGAATGTTTGTTTATTGGAAAATGAATGCTGTTTACCTTCATGTATCCACAGCTAAATCCAATCCAGACTGCAATCAACTCAACATTTTCTCTATTTTGAACACATTTTGTTTCTGTCTTTCTCTGGGAGACACTGTCAATATTTTTTAACTTCTATTTTTAATATCTTTGGCCGTTACTTGATAATCTAGCTCTCAGTTGCTGCTTTATGTTTTCCAATGTCTTGGATTAATGATGTTCTTTTCCTGATTTTTACGGATTGCTACACCTTGTTGTGTTATCTATCCAGATATAAACACACATTCCAACCTCTCCTCAGCGTCTCGGCTGCACGTGGGAGGCAGTGGCATCTTATTGGCAGCTGAGTTATTTTTATTTTTAATTCATCAAATGGAAGGCCAGGATTTATTTCCCATTCTTAGATAACCTGGGGTACCTGTAACTCTGATCAATCTCCACGACACCCTTCCCAAACCCATTTTGTTTGGTTTCTCTGGATTATGGTAAAATAAACGACCCTCTAACTGCCAGGATTAGGAGGTGAGAATGGGAGCAGGGATGAGGGACATCGGTTATGTGGAGAGACGAGAGAAGCTTGGATTGTTGCCCTTGGAACAGATAAAGTCAAAGGGGATATGTAGGTTAGGTGGACTAGCCATGCTAAATTGCTCCTCAGTGTTTGAAAATGTACAGATTAGGTGAGGTTACAGAATTATAGGGATAGGGCGGGGGACTGGGTCTAGGTAGGGTGTTCGTTCAGAGGGCTGGTGCAGACTCTTCTGCTCCTTCTGCATTGTAGATGTTGTCTGGATTCTATGGGTTTAATAAAGGTGTTGAAAGTTTTGAGATGTTTTGATAGCTTCTCCTTATCTACACTTTTTAAACAGTCAGGAGAGTGAGTGGAAGAAATGAAAGAGAAAATGCTGGAAAATCTCAGCAGGTCTGGCAGCATCTGTAGGGAGAGAAGAGAGCGAACGTTTTGAGTCTGATGACTCTTTGTCAAAGCTACAGACAGAGAAAGTGGGAAATATTTATACTGTGGAGTTAATGGAAGATGCAGATTTAAGGCAACTAACAAAGAAAGAGAAGAGAATGTTATTTTCTGCAGTGAGTTATTCCCACCAGGAATGCATCGCCTCAAAATGTGTTGGAAGCAAATTCAAAATTAATCTTCATTTGTCATTTCAGAAATGCTTGAAGGGAAACATTTGCAGAGAAATCGGAAAACAGCAGGAGAGTTGGACTAATTGGATGGCTCTTTCTAATAACTTGCAGAAACACAATGGGCTGAATAGTCTCTTTCTATGCTGTCTGATTCCATTCTCTCCTCACTTTCCTGTAAAATCATAAATAGTTTGATTTCAGTTCAAGATTTGCACACAGGAACTACTTCCAACTGTTATTCACCTGGAGCCTAATTTCTTCTTCTCTTGTCCAAACAGTGAATGTGATGACACTTGTGATCTTATCCCGGGGAAAATGTGGTCTCTCCAGATGTGTCACCCACTACTTAATGTTGATGTCAGTGACGGACTTGCTGATCGTCATCCTGGATCTAATCATGCGGCGGCTCCCTATTATTTTCAGTTCTTTGTTTCGGTTTGTAGTCAAGCTGAAAGTGTGCAATATCCATGCTGTATTGCTCTATGCAGTCACTGATTGCTCTGTCTGGTACACTGTGGCTTTCACCATTGACCGATACGTGGCCATCTGCTGCCCTAAGGTGAAACCCAAATACTGCACCAAGAAAAAGGCATCTGTGATTATTGCCATGGTAACAGGCATTTGTTGCTTGAAGAACATTTTCTGGTACTTCATTCTTGGTAGTGGATATACCCTGCTCCCTTACTCATGGTTTTGCTACATAACAAACCAGGCTTTCTACACAACATTCTGGGCGACCATTCAGACTCTCCATTACATCCTAACCCCCGGGCTCCCATTTTTTCTGATTTTGTTGCTCAACTCTTTGACCATCAGAAACATCTTGGTGGCCAACAGAGCCCGTCAGAGAATCCGGGGCCCCAGCAGTGCGGGAAATCAAAAAGATTCAGAGTTGGAGAGCCGGAAAAATTCCATTGTTTTGCTGTTTGTCGTGTCAGGTAATTTTATTTTGCTGTGGGCAGTCTTCATGGCAAATTCGATATATGTACGGATTGCGGTTGACAATTTCATTGTTTCCTATATTTCATACTACGCCCAGGAAATTGGCTTCATGCTGCAGCTCTTGAGCTGCTGCACAAACACCTTTATTTATGGTGTGACCCAGAGGAAGTTCAGAGAGGATCTGCAGTATGTCTTGAAATATCCCACAACTTGGATCACCAGATCAATTAAACATCAGGAAGAGCCAAAGAATTCTCACCTTTAGTTACGACTTGCCCAATGTGATTCACAATGTAAAATGTTTCCTGTAACACTTTATCTGACTTCATTTATTGAGCCAACTTTAGACTGAATTGTTTGTAGAAATGGTCCAGTGTACATTTGTTGCACTGATACTTTAGCTATGTTGTTGAAGTGAAAATAAAATAAATTATGGAATATTCATATAAGAACAATCCTATGGTAATGCACTTTGTTTTATATAATACCTTTCATGAAGCAAAATACCCAGAAGGATAATCCAACAAAAATTTTCTCCAATAGGAGGAAACACGAGGAGAGATTGGTTCAAGAGTTTGGCTTTTAACCAGCATTGCAAAGGAGTTGAGAGAGAGATGGAAAGATTTAAAGAGGGAATTGCAGATTTTAGGCCCCACACAGTGGAAGGGAATGTCCGCAATGATTGAACGAAGGACGTACAAATGGCCAGAGTTAGAGGAATGCGGAGCTCTCAGAGGTTTGGTTAGAGTGGAAGGAATCAGGCTGTGGAGGAATTTTAAAACGAAGGTGAGAACTTTGAATTCAAGGCTGTGCTGGACCACAGGATGAGGCAGGTTAGTGTGCATAATTAGCTCAACTTGTTGTCTAAACCATGGAGTAAAGGTTTGTCCCCATGTTATCTACCTTCTATCAGCAATTAGTGCCATTGCTCATTTCTCCTGTCTGTAATTAACCAGGTTTTCCCTCCTCTTCCCTAATAACACTCTATGCTGTTCCCCATGATCAGTTCCACAACTCCTTTGAAATTTACAGCCTTAAGCCCTCAAACTAAATTTCAGGAGCTTCACTCAGAGTGTTTAGCTGTTCTCAGTGGTTTATGTTTATTGCTGTTGCTTGTGGCTAATAAGTCTAACCCTCATAGACATAGTGAGCATTGTTTTGTCTGTTATTAGTGTCACAAGTAGGCTTACATTACCACTGCAATGAAGTTACTGTAAAAATACCCCAGTTGCAAAATTCCTGCGCCTGTTCAGATACACTGAGGGAGAATTTAGAATGTCCAATTCACCTAACAAGCCCATCTTTCGGGACTTGTGGGAAGAAACCGGAGCACCCGGAGGAAATCCATGCAGACACAGGGAGAACGTGCAGATTCCGCACAGCGACTCAAGCCGAGAATCGAACCCGGGTCCCTCGTGCTGTGAAGCAACAGTGCTAACCACTGTGCTAACCTGAGCCCAACACTCGGACATCAATCACACCATTGGGGTCAAACCTCACATGATATGCTCTGGAGATTCTCTAGTTTTTCGAATGACCCATTGATTCCTGCCCTGTGGTCTCGTTGTCCGTGTTAAACATTTGCGGTGTTCAGTAATGGTCACTCTTGTGTAAAAATGGAACCCTGACCTTTTGCCAAAAAGGGCATTTGTTTTTCAATGATCTCTTATGGAAGCTTGGACAAAAAAATCCAAATGCTTTGTACTTAAGTTGAGAACCCCACTAATGTGAAATGAAAAATCCAGAAGGGTAACTTGGAACACAGGTTCTGAGCGGTGTATATTTTCATTTTGGTGTAGTGTGAGAAAAGATGCACAAACCGGTGAGGAACAATCCAGTCTTGTTGTAATCAATTCATAAAAGATTTTTCTTCATTTAAAAGAAAAATATATGATAGGAAGGACTACGATACTACACTGATGGCTATGTCGGTGCAGTATTACAGGAAGTTACCCGCTTGTTCCCAACTGCCTATGTTTCCTGAACACTTAGATGTTAAAGAATCCCTACAGTGTCCATTGAGTCTGAACTGACCCTTTGAAAGAGCACCCTATCTTGTCCCACTCCCCTGCAAACCCTAACCTTTGGACACTAAGGGGCAATTTAACATGGCCAATTCACCTGACCTGCACATCATTGGACTGCAGGAGGAAAGCGGAGCACCCGGATGAAGCACACGCAGACACGAGAAGAATGTGAACCCGGGTCACTGGCATTGGGAGGCAGCAGTTCTAACCACTGTGCCACCGTGCCATCATGCCACTATGCCGGGAAGAATAAAATTAGAGGCCATCCATTTGGGATAGTCACCATCAATTGAAATGTGAAATTGGGAAGAAACCTCTTCCCAGTGAGTGGTGAGAATGTGGAACTCACCACAATAGGGAGTAGTTGAGGCAAATAGTCCTCCTATAGTCCAAAGATGCGTACGTCAGGTGGATTAGCTATACTAAATTGCCACTTAATATCCAAAAAGGTTAGGTGGGTTACTTTGTTACAGGGGAGGGTGGGGTGTGGGCCTCGTTAGGGTGCTCCTTCCAGGGGGCCGGTGCAGAATCGATGGGCAGCATGGCCTTTTTCTGCACTGTAGCGATTCTATGATTCGATGAAGGGTGGAAACATTGGCAAGGATTTGACCAGCCCTGGGAGGCTGGCAGCATCATGGGGAGCCAGTTCAGGATGGCTCCCTGACACGGTCCCACCATGGGAGCATTATAACAGTGGCAGCACTGGATTCTCATCGGAGGCACGCATTACTACGATTCGTTTTACAGGACTCTTGGCATTTTGCTGATGCTGGAGCAATGCTGCACCACGAAGATGCCCTGAGTTAAGTGGAAGTGGCCTGAATATGGCACTCCAGGGGGGGCGTCAGAACCAAAGGCTCAGTAGCCCAATATCAGGGCCATAGACAAGAAAGGCAGCTTTGTGGCCCCACCGATCTTCCTGGAGGGATTGTCCATCTGATTCCTGCCACCAAACATTATTTTTATATTTTTCTGGAAAAATCATGTGTACCAGCTCCTGGGGTCTCCTACCTGCCTGAGGAGTGACAACCTCTCCTGAGGAGCATTGCAGAGACATCAGAGATGCCGACCTCTGTTGCTGTGTCAAATCAAACAGCATTCCGCTGACCACACTAATGAGGATTGTGGAATATGAATTTCAGTGCTGGTGTGATACCAGGTATATGGACTGTGTGCTCCAATGACTGTCACATCCTTCAGCCATTCGCAATAGCTCGAGTCCTGACTGTACTCAACCAGCTGGTTCTTGCAAAACGGAGAATATAATGTCTAATGTTCGATGTTATTGTTGTTTTAAAGCACTTGATATGTTTTACTTCTTGTGAATGAATGATATTCGTGAGTGTCTGTTTCAAGCATTGATGTTTTCTGCCTGAAATTGTGATCTTTGAGATCATAGTTGAAGTGATTTTAGTCAAACAGCGAACAAAACCTGGAGTCACGGTGTTCTGGCTGCGGCATGATTCCAGGATATTTTTGATAAACAGGTGGGAATTTTTATCAGATACAAATTCACACATGTAAGAATGAGATCATTTTAATTCAATAAGATTGATTGGAGTTTGGGATATTTAAAATGATTATGGCCAATCCTGTTTTGATTGACTGACCTTGTTTAATATTTCTTGACAGGTTAAAAAAAAATTCCTGACACAACCGACACAGCGAGAAAGAAAGGAAAAAAATCATGCAATCTAGAAGAAAGAAGGGTGTGAAGTAGAGATTATCAAAGAAAAGGGGGCCCCTCATCCTGTTTCTGGTTAAATTGAAACAAAGAAGGGTGGTGACGTAATGACATCCAGCTGAAAACTTTTACTTCACTCCTTTTCAAACTAGCAGAGAATTAACCCTTGCCTGTTAACAACTGAAGATGTATTTATATCTTTACAGGAATTGGGAATTTTAAGTTTCAATTGTCAGATATGTTCAGATTAATTAACCCATTTTGCTCCAAGCAGAATGGACCTTTTGTGTTTTAATTTACAGGTAACTGCATGTGGAACAAGACTTACAGTAGCTTCAAGAAGCGGAGAATATATTTGTCAACTTTCAATAGTGCAGCAATAGTCGGACCAATTTAAAATCTAGTGAAAGGGGGGCGGGCATTCAGTGAGAAGTTGCAAAAGACAGAATAGATGGAGAAGAGCGATGTCACATTCACCAGTCTTAGACAAGTTCTAGCAACAGCGTTGGCATTAGAGTTGCCAGATTTGTCTTGTCTCCTTCCACAAACATGGCCATAATAACGGGAATTACTACATTGCCGTACTGACCTAACAATACAGAGATTATAAGCAACGTATAGTCTGTCACTCCAACAGGCAATCAGCAATTGATGTTGGATACAGCAAATCCATATAGAACACCCCTTAGTGCAGTTGCTGAAAATGGGAAGATTGAAAATGATCTCAGAAGCGAGAAGGGATCAAGGAAGTGTCTATTACTGAAATGGGTGGGTTACAGTAGTTAAGGACGAGCGGAAAAACCAAGTGGGATAAATGAACATTGAGGAAAGGAATATGTATGTTATGTGCAGATTGGAATTGAGGTAGTGAGTAGGGCAGGAGAAGAGCGATTAGAGGAGGCCATTGTGACCCTGTTTGTTGATGGAATATGGGGAGTGAATGAAAGCCAAGAACAGGCTGAGCGATAGTTGAACAAGGCGGGAAAAAATTAGAAGTGGAATCGATTTGATGGGTAACGAGAATGCCTCTGACGAGATTTAAAGGGATTTTCAGAAGACAATTGAAAGTACAGTTTAGTTGTTGTTCATGGGCATCAGGACAAAACGTTTTTTGAAGAAGAGATGAAGTAGACATTAATGATAATCTGAAAGCTGACAACATTTGGAATAATTCTGGGATGTGGAAAGGCAATGAGCAATGGACTCTTTCAGTTGTGCCCCTGGCACCAACCCCCGTCCCACACACCTATAAGCAACCCCCCCTCCGCCCATCCGGAAGGCGGCCGAACCCACCAGGCTGCACCACATGCTGGCACCCATACCAGCTGCCATGGCTGAGTGCACAGGTCACTGAAGCCACCAGCTACACATCCCTTAAGCTGCATGCATCGGACTGTCTAACACCAAGACTCTTCTGTCCGTCCCCCCCCCCCCCCCCCCCCCCGTAGCGACATCTGAGGTGGCGGAAGGTTGGAGGGAAGGCCAACCCTAGGGACCAGCTGCTGTCCCGATGGGATTCGGGCTTCTGGAACCAACAGTTCCATCGATTCTGGAGATGCAGTCGCAGACCCAGGGACTGCATGAGGAGTTGTTGGTGAGCATCCAGCACTTGCAGGTGCAGATGGGGAAGTCCAACTGTGTGCAGGATCAGGAGGTGGTGTCGGCTTGCGTACTACCCAAGCCAACACAGCACGGGCGGCTTCCACAGTGGAGGCCTTGAGGGCGAGAGGAGGTGATGGGACCCGTGCCGCTGACTCCCTCCCTCCACAAATTACAGGCACTATCGGTACACACGAGGTCTCATGTGGTGCCTCCTTTGTAATTGTTGGACAGCCCGCTCTCCATCCTGGGCAGCTGCCTCCAGTTCCTCTGCTGCCCACTCCGCTGCTGCAGCTTCCTTCTCCTCGAGCAGCGTCAGCCTGTACAGTCACAGTGCATCCCCCAGGGCTGCAGTGACTAGGAGGGAGACCACCATTGCTGGTTTAATTCCAATATCCATTGTCTGCAGGGGGTGAATGGCCATCATGTTAGCATGGTGCGGACCCCCCTGTCCAACCAGGTCGAGCAGGCTACATGGTGCTCCCGGTTTGCACTGCAGCTCTGCCACTGCATGTTCCCCCTGTAGTGATTTGTATCTGTGTATATATACAAGGGGTCAATGTAGATGCAATACAACTGAGCAAGCACTAGAGGGGGCAAGGGAGAGGTATAAGTAGAGATAGACAGGAAGTTAGAGGGCGTTTCACAGGAACGGCAGCTTGGAGCAGAACACAGACAGGCAGCTCAGATGTAACATAGTTTAAATGCTGGAGAGAGATCAAACTCACAATAAAGCATCAACTTCAACTTTAAGACACCAAGCTTTGTTCAGAGCCAAGGAAACACATCGTACCAGGTGACGTCAGAACGCTTACGATAAGATTACACAAGATGCAGACAAAGAAAGACCAAAGAGGCAAGAAAACTCCTACCGGATATTCGACGTGGGAAGACTTCACTGATTCAATGATCTTTGTTGGAACCCCACCGCAGCTGAACACAATCGGTAATTTAAGTAACAACTGGAAAACATTTAAACAAATGTTCGATATGTATATCAGAGCTAATAATTTAGAGGCAGCCTCAGAAGAAATGAACCAATTGGCTAATCCACCGTGCTGCCCTATTTCTATCTCCTCTTGAAATTTACTCAGTATCCCAGCATGCACTGCACTCTGAGGTAGTGAATTCCACAGATTCACGACCCTTTGAGAAAAGGGGCGGGATTCCCCATTGGACGATGCGTTTTTTCTTTGTAAAAAGTTAGTTACTTTTTCCTTTTGATCTGGACTTTTCAATCGCGATTTCTAGACTGAACACTTTCTGTTCTGGTAATGATTGTTTGAGTTTTACATCACTCATTCCCTGTGCAATTTGACCTCTGAGCTTACAGTACTCTTCAAATTCCACACAGTACTCTTCACATTTTTTCAGTATTACTTCTAATTTGGTGCTGTCTTTACCTTTCAAGTATTTAAAACAATTATATCTTTCTCTAGCTTCCTGTCCTGCGTTGAGCAGTGCTATTTTCATTTCTTCTGAGGCTGCCTCTAAATTATTAGCTCTGATATACATATCGAACATTTGTTTAAATGTTTTCCAGTTGTTACTTAAATTACCGATTGTGTTCAGCTGCGGTGGGGTTCCAACAAAGATCATTGAATCAGTGAAGTCTTCCCACGTCGAATATCCGGTCGGCATTTTCTTGCCTCTTTGGTCTTTCTTTGTCTGCATCTTGTGTAATCTTATCGTAAGCGTTCTGATGTCACCTGGTACGATGTGTTTCCTTGGCTCTGAACAAAGCTCGGTGTCTTAAAGTTGAAGTTGATGCTTTATTGTGAGTTTGATCTCTCTCCAGCATTTAAACTATGTTACATCTGAGCTGCCTGTCTGTGTTCTGCTCCAAGCTGCCGTTCCTGTGAAACGCCCTCTAACTTCCTGTCTATCTCTACTTATACCTCTCCCTTGCCCCCTCTAGTGCTTGCTCAGTTGTATTGCATCTACATTGACCCCTTGTATATATACACAGATAGTGGTTAGCACAACCGCCTCACGGCGCTGAGGACCCAGGTTCGATCCCGGCTCTGGGTCACTGTCCGTGTGGAGTTTGCACGTTCTCCCCGTGTCTGCGTGGGTTTCGCCCCCACAACCCAAAAATGTGCAGAGTAGGTGGATTGGCCACGCTAAATTGCCCCTTAATTGGAAAAAAATAATTGGCTAATCTAAATTTAAAAAAAAAAAGAGGAGATAGAAATATTTTTAATTAGTAAAGGGTTGAGGGATTATGGAGAACAGGCAGGAAGGTGAAGTTGAGGCCGAGTGGAGATCAGCCATGATCGTATTGAATGGCTGTGTGGGCCGAGGGGTTTAATTGCTGACCCCTGCTCCTAGTTTTTATGTTCTTATGTTACCTTTGGATCTTTCCTTGGCCTCCGTCCTCACATCCACACACTGAGTTTTAACATATCTGAATACACCTCACGTTCCACATGTGCACTGATGCCATTCTAACCACTTACTTCAAAAGCCCCAATGAAGGATAAGACCAGAATGATTACAATGTGATCTTCGATTTTTTTTCTATTAATCAAAGAGACCAGGGATCAAAATGTCAATAAGGAATAAACTCTGATCAGTCTTGAGAAGGTGCAAGAGTTTTACAAGGGTGTTTCCTGTTTTAATAAATCATCTCTTTCAGTATTTCCTGAACCCCTACTCTGTGCCAACCAAAATGACCCAATGGATTTCATCAAGTTGGTGATATCTATCAGCTACAATATCACCTTGCATTTATATCGCACCTTGAACATACCAAGGTGCTTCACGGGGCTGTCAATAGCCAAAGATTGACAGCAAGCAGAAGGAGGAGACATTAGTAGAAGATTGATCATAAAGCTTGGTTAAAGATGTGGGTTTAAATGAGGATCCTAAAGGCGTGTTTTGGTGGTAAGGACCACACCATCACCCTGGCAATTTGGGCAAGGTAGCAATTGGAACTTATGGGCAGACAGTGAGACTTCATTACCGAACTTTGAACATGTCCAACATTGCAGTGTTAATGTAAGGCTACTTGTGACACTGATAAAGATGATTATTAGTACAAAGGATTTTAATGATGAATTTTAATCGTGCTGGAGAACAGAATTTAGAAATACAGCTTTTCAAAAAAACAACGAGAATGGTCTTTCATCATTCTCATGCTCGAGAGCATTAATTGGAAAGAGCTCATTATGTGGTTTGATCTCTTTGTCTGCGTAAAACCTCCCCTTGAGAGATGGATAGGAGAGATCTCTGAAATGATGGATTTGCCTTGTATCCCAGAAAGATAATCTGTGTTTTTACTTGATATCAGTGTTGTGAGAATAAACAAGTCACATTGATTATTATTGCAGGAGCAACAATAAAAGTAATACCCTGGGTTTTACAGAATTTTCCTTCGCATTTGTACAGTCTATGGAAAGGAACATTTTAACTTGTTTATTCAGTGAGTGTAATTAATATCAGTCGGCATGACAATTAATTGTCTTTGCATGCTCTTTGTTACAGTCAGTTGAACAAATTCATATTTTATTCCTTCTAACGCTGATTATATTTTAACAGAATATATTTCAACGGGATATTTTCAACTCCCTCTCAGCTCAATCAGTAATTCAATTTCTACCAATTTCATCATTAATCTTCCTGGCGACAGTAACAGGGACCTTCCAGTACAATGTCATTCTGCCCATCACCATAATGGTTGGAAGAATAAAATAGTAGAAATTGGAATGTATTGGGCCCATTTTCTCAGTGTAAAACAGAGGAAAGAATACCAGTTTAACAGTGAGAGTACCCACGTCAAATCCACACAGGCGTTGAACTCGCTAAATTTGTGCAGACCACATGTTAAGCCATTGAGGTTGATGAACGATATCATATGAACATTACGAGTTATTAGCAGGAGAAGGCCACTCGGCCCATCGAGCCCGCTCCGCCATTCAATAACATCATGCTTTTTCATATAAATTTAGAGTACCCAGTTCATTTTTTCCAATGAATGGTCAATTTAGCGTGGCCAATCCACCTACCGTGCAAATCTTTGGGTTGTGGGGGCAAAACCCATGCAAACACGGGGAGAATGTGCAAACTCCACACGGACAGTGCCCAGAGCCGGGATCGAACCTGGGACCACGGCGCCGTGAGGCAGCAGTGCTAACCACTACACCACCGTGCTGCCCTCTAAATAAGATAATGGCAAATCTGAATGTAACCTCGCCTCACATTCCTGCCTACCCCCTTGTTGGGACTCTTATTTTACCTTCTAATATGAATCGGTAGTCCGGTTGGTGGGTTCTGTCAAAAATACCACTTTATCGTTGGTTACTCACTGGTATACACTTGAACAGGAACTGAATAAAACTTAGAAACAAAATATCAAACAATACATAAAAAGTCAAGGATGTGGCAAAAAGCAGAAACACAAAAGGTATCACCGTAAATACAAACAAACAGATAGATGATTCAAGAACTCAGGAACAAAGGACCTCGACTTCTAATTCTCAGCTGAAACCTCCTGGTTTGTTCAAATGAATGTCTTGTACTTGGAGGATAACTTGTTAATCAAACATTGGACATTACTTTTCTATTAAATTTAGAGTACCCAATCCATTTTTGTCCAATTAAGGGGCAATTTTAGCGTCGCCAATCCACCTACCCTGCACATCTTTGGGTTGTGGAGGGTGAAACCCACGCAAACACGGGGGAAATGTGCAAACACCACACGGACCGTGACCCAGAGCCGGGATCGAGCCTGGGACCTCGGCGCCGTGGGGCAGCAATGCTAACCACTGTGCCTCCATGCTGCCCTCATTGGACATTACTTATGATTGACTGGTGCCTTTCAAAATGAGCTCAGCATCTGCATACGTAATCTTCGGAAAAAGTATTGTATATGTTTTCTCACACTTTGCCATGTTTCATAGCTTGGCAGAGATCGAGCTAAAATTGATTAGTTGATTACACGAAGAACAATCCGTTCTCAGTACTGAATACAATGGTTAATTCACTATATGAGAAAATGACTGGGTTCCCATAGTATTTTGTTTCTTAGCTATATGCATTCAACCAGCCCCTATACGAATAAAACTATGAATAAATCTCGAATCGATCATCCTGATAACCTTTCACCCCTTGATCATCAATAACCTATCCAGCTCAGCTTTAGAAATATTCAAAGGCTCTGCTTCCAGCGGCCTTTTGAGGAAGAGAGTTCCAGAGACTCACACACTGTAAGAGAAACAAATTCTCAGTCGAAAATGAGCGACCTGTTATTTTTCAACAATTACCCCCTTAGTTCCAGAATCTCTGATAGTAGGAAACATCCTCTCCACATCCACACTGTCAATATCCCTCAGGATATTAAAGCTTTCAATCAAGTCACCTCTTACTGTTCTCAACTCGAGTGAATTCAAACCAAACCTGTCCAACCTTTCCTCATAAGACAACCTTCCCATTCCTGGTATTAGTCACGGCAACCTCTGAACTGCTTCGAATGCATTTACATATTTTACATCAGGAAATTACAACTGAATGATCCACAATTAGTTTACGAAAATATCTGAATTTGAGAGAGTCACAGACTTCTGAATATAGTTGTTCACTGATTATCAACATGAGGAATAATATAGAAAGAACTTGCATTTAAATGGCAGTTTCGCTACCTCCGTATGTCCCAAATGACTTTCAAAGCAGTCAAGTACATTTTGAAGTAAAGTGACTGTTGTCATGTAGGTACCCTGCTAGTCGACTGATGCACAAAAATATCCCACAATGACAATGGGATAAATAAGCAGGAAATCTGTTTGAAAGATATTTATTGAGGAATAAATATTGGTCGGACACTGGGGAGAACACCCAAGTATTTAGAAGAGTGCCATGGGTTCCTATATGTCCACCTGTGATGATGTCAGGGTCAGAGAGAATGGTCTAATTATGCAATGCTCAAATGTAGGTGGTTAGATTTGTTGGAATTGGAGATGGCCATTGACTGGCATTTCTGTGGCCTGAATGTTATTTGCCCCTGATCAGCCCAAACCAGAATGTCGTTCAGTCCTTGCTGCATACTGACACTGGCTGCCTCACTGTCTGAGGAACCGACAACGTAACTGAACACATTGCGATCATCAGAGCACTTTCCCAATTCGGACCAGATGATGGAAGGAAGGTCATTGATGTGGCAGCAGAAGATGGCTGTGTCTAGGTCACTGATGTGTGATGTGAGGAACTCCTGCAGAAATGTGCTGGGTTGAGATGTTTGACATCCAACAACCACAATCTTCCTTTGTGTTCGGTCTGACGCCAGCCAGTGGAGAGGTTTCTGTCTGATTCCATTGACTTCTGTTTTTCTCTGTCTCTTTGATGCCACACTCGGTCAAATGCTGCTTCAACATCAAAGGAAGGCGCCCTCGTATCACCACTGGCATTCTGCTCGGTTGTCCATGTTTGGACCAAGGCCGTAATGGGGTCTGGGGCCAAGTGGTCCTGGTGAAACCATATTTTATCGATAAGATTATCATTTGAGCTGCCACCAGAGACTAGTGGATGAAATGGGCTATTTCCTGTCCACATGTCTCCTGCCTCTGGTATGCAACTCACCCAAGTGCCTTCCACCAGCCATTCTCCAGCTACTGGAACACTAGGCCGGGCGAAGGCAAATTGAAGATAGGCACTTGGGGAGTGCCCAAGGCAGCACACATGTAACGTCACGTGGAATGTCATTCAACAGGCAGTTGGGGGCTTAAGCAACGTCTTCACGATGCTGACGGCACTGGGGGAATCCTGCAGCCCTCTCCAGAGTTGATGTGATGCTTCATCACAGTCTGCTGCATTTTTCACAACCTCCGCCCTTGCCACCAGGTATGCCGCAAGCTGAGGGAGAGGAGAGGAGGGGACATCCAACACATTTCCCTTTGAGGCAGGTTGACCATGTTCAGACCAACTGATTGTGGAATTAGTGAATGTGACCCTAATTCCCCATCCAACAAAAGATTTGGAGTTGGGGCCAAGGGCAATGTGTCCAAGTTTGCAGATGACACTAAGATGAGTGGTAAAGCGAAAAGTGCAGAGGATACTGGAAGTCTGCAGAGGGATTTGGATAGGTTAAGTGAATGGGCTCGGGTCTGGCAGATGGAATACAATGTTGACAAATGTGAGGTTATCCATTTTGGTAGGAATAACAGCAAACGGGATTATTATTTAAACGATAAAATATTAAAGCATGCCGCTGTTCAGAGAGACTTGGGTGTGCTAGTGCATGAGTCACAGAAGGTTGGTTTACAAGTGCAACAGGTGATTAAGAAGGCAAATGGAATTTTGTCCTTCATTGCTAGAGGGATGGAGTTTAAGACTAGGGAGGTTATGTTGCAATTGTATAAGGTGTTAGTGCGGCCACACCTGGAGTATTGTGTTCAGTTTTGGTCTCCTTACTTGAGAAAGGACGTACTGGCGCTGGAGGGTGTGCAGAGGAGATTCACTAGGTTAATCCCAGAGCTGAAGGGGTTGGATTATGAGGAGAGGTTGAGTAGACTGGGACTGTACTCGTTGGAATTTAGAAGGATGAGGGGGGATCTTATAGAAACATTTAAAATTATGAAGGGAATAGATAGGATAGATGCGGGCAGGTTGTTTCCACTGGCGTGTGACAGCAGAACTACGGGGCATAGCCTCAAAATAAGGGGCAGTAGATTTAGGACTGAGTTTAGGAGGAACTTCTTCACCCAAAGGGTTGTGAATCTATGGAATTCCTTGCCCAGTGAAGCAGTTGAGGCTCCTTCATTATATGTTTTTAAGGTAAAGATAGATAGTTTTTTGAAGAATAAAGGGATTAAGGGTTATGGTGTTCGGGCCGGAAAGTGGAGCTGAGTCCACAAAAGATCAGCCATGATCTAATTGAATGGCGGAGCAGGCTCGAGGGGCCAGATGGCCTACTCCTGCTCCTAGTTCTTATGTTCTTATGTTCTTATGAGGTTACAGATTGTGGTTGAGTACAATTCTGCTGCTACTGATGGCTCACAATGCCTCATGGTTGCCCAGTCTTGAGTTACTGCATCTGTTCAAAGTGCCACACAATATAATTGAGAATATCCTCAATGTTATATCGCTGACTTTAAGGTTGAGCAAAGAGAAAAGTTATGGAGGTGCCCACACTCTGGATTCTTACAAACACAATGAGAAGTTTTATTTTGGGATGTTGCTAATGCAATCTAAGATAGAGAATTGAAGACCTTGCAACACTCACAACAAATCACGTGATGCTTCATCAGCAGGGATGTATTCTCTGATACAAAACAACCTCCCCTTTACTTCTTTAGGACGACAACTTTCTGAATGTACAACAAAACCCATGCGTGTATTATCTCTGTACATATATAAACTCAATAATACAGGCTCCATTCCATTTGGTTCGTATTCGATGTTCTCAAACCTGGCTACTCGAGACCTTGGTAATGTTCTTTGTTCCTTCAGTAGTTGGTACTTCCTGTGAAGTTATTCCAGTGCCAACCTCCACAGCTATTGGGAAGTCCTCAGAAACAGATTCTGAATTTGTCTGTGTTTGGTCTCTGTAAAGCAGTATCACTGTCTAGATTTGCCAATGGAAATACTTCCTGAGAGATCTCAGCCATTTGACTTTGTGAAGCTGGTTGTTGGTCAGTGTGATGTAGCAAAACGCTTTCCTCACCCATCTGTGCCGTGTCTGATATTGGATCTGTCTTTTCTCGGATCACAGGATGCACCCATTTCCCATTGCTGATGTAGCTTCTGGCTGGCACTCGCTCTCCATGAGTGAATATTCACTTTTTAGAGTTTTGTTCCCTTCCAGCAATCTGTGTTTGTTGTTGTTTGACAATCTCTGAAGCAAGTATCAGGTGGTAATAAAAGATCAAACTGTGTTCTCAGTTTCCTCCTGAACAGCAGCATTATTAGTGAACTCTGTGTTGTTGCGTGTGCAATGTTCCGATAAGACATTAAGAATTTGTTCACTCTTCTTGCCAATGTACTTTGGTCCTTTGATGCCTGGATGGAATGTTTTAGTGACTCATAAAATCAGAGAATCATAGAGATAGAAGAGGCCTTTTGGCCCATCAAGCCTGTACCGTCAAAACAATACTATTCTAATCTACACTAATCCCACTTTCCAGCCCTTGGTCCACAGCCTTGAATGTTATGACCTTTGAAGTGCTCTGCCAAGTACATTTTTCAGATTGTGAGTTTTCCTGCCTCAGCTACAATCCCAAGCAGTGCATTCCAGATTCCCCCACCCTCTGGGTGAAAGAGTTTTTTTCTCAAATCCCATCTAAATCTCCTGCCTTTCACCTAAAAATTAGGGCCTCTTGTTATTGACACGACAACTAAGGGGAACAGCTGCTTTCTATCCACCATGTCCAAGACCCTCATAATCTTATACACCTCAATCAGGTCCCCTCTCAGCCTTCTCTGCTCCATAGAAAACAAACCGAGCTTATCCAGCCTCTCTTCGTAGCTAAAACATACCATTCCAAACATTCCGGTGAATCTCCCCTGTACTCTCTCGAGTGCAATCATATCCTTCCTATATTGTGGTGACCAGAACTGAACACAGTACTCCAGCTGTGCCCTAACCAAAGTCCTGTACAACTATCAACATAACCTCCCTGCTCCTCTAACCTGTGACATGACTGATAAAGACAAATATCCCATATGATTTATTAACAACCCTATTTTTGTGAGGGCCACGAATAATCCAGCATGAGTTTCAGGATACAAAGAAATAACATTTATTTACAATAACATATGTACACAACAGCAGCAGCAACTTCCCTTGCTGCTCACTCCTCTCTCTCTCTGCTGGTTCCAAACTGGCCAGTCTCTATTTATGCAGGGAGTCTGTTAATGATTTCTCCGCCCCCCTCATTGGGGAAGCTCATACTCCCATAGGATTGTGGGATTGTCATTAGTCCCCAGCCAATGATAAACAGGCAGGTTTAACATCCCTCCCCCCCAAAGTCCAAGGAATCCACCGAAGACCCTGGCGAAGGAGGGCGTCGGGCTTGTTTTGCCGCAGGCCGGACACCATTTGCACGAGGCGTTGGATCAGGCGGCGTGTAACGAGATGGAGACCGGCGCTTCCATGATGAACGGCGCAAAGGTTGTACATCCACGGCCCATGGGCCTGAGGATTCCCCCTCTGAGGTGTCTTGTGTCTCCATCTCCACGCGGTTCTGTCATGACCTGCGCAGGCTTTGAGTGAGGCACCAGAGAAAGATTGTGAGGAATACTTTCCATTGTGTCTGGTCTCTGGGGCTGTAGAAATGAGCTCCTGGGGTGGGGAACCTTTGGAAGTGATAGTCTTCTGGACCGAACATGGTCTACATGTTTGCGCTGGAGACGACCCTGGGCTTGCACCTGGTAACAGATAGGGCCCATTTGGCGAAAGATTACACCAGGGACCCACTGGGCACCACCAGCAAAATTCTGAATGAACACTGGGTCACCCGGCGTAAACTGCCGAATCGGCCGAAGCCGAGAAAAACCATGTCCCTGCCGTTCTTGTGTGCGGCGTACTTTTGCGCCAATGTCCGGGAAGACCATGCTAAGGCGGGTGCGAAGTCTCCGGCCCATTAGGAGTTCTGCGGGAGCTACTCCAGTCACCGCATGGGGGGTGGTCCTACATGAAAACAAAAACCGAGCCAGTCTCGTGTCCACCCGGAAGACTGCTTCGTTAGGCCTCGTTTGAATGTCTGCACTGCGCCAACCCATTTGAAGCCGGGTGGTAAGGGGCAGTGCGGATATGGCGTATGCTGTTCATCCTCATGAACCTCACAAACTCCTGACTTGTGAACGGAGTGCCATTGTCTGTGACCAGCACCTCGGGGAGGCCATGCGTACTGAAAGACATACGCATCTTCTCGATTGTTGCGTAGGACGTTGTGCCTCCCATCTTATGCGCCTCTAGCCATTTAGACTGGGCGTCGATTATTAGCAGGAACATGGATCCTTGAAAAGGGCCGGTGAAATCCCCATGCAAGCGTGCCCAAGGCCGCCCTGGCCATTCCCAGTGATGAAGGGGCACGGCCGGCGGAAGCTTCTGATGCTCCTGGCTAATGGAGCAGTTTTGGGCCACCTTCTCAATGTCGGTGTCGAGGCCTGGCCACCAAACATAACTCCGGGCCAACATTTTCAGTTTGGTCACACCTGGATGCCCATTGTGCAAATCTCTCAGTATCAGTTCCTGTCCTTTTTCCAGGACAATCACACGTGTCCCCCACAGAAGGATGCCATCTTCCACGCTGAATTCAGGCAGCTTGGAGGAAAATGCCCGCAACTCCCCTGGGAGCTGTCTATGCTGCCCACCATACAGGACTATGTGCCGAACCTTTGACAGGACTGGCTCCGTCTGGGTCCACTCACAGATCTGTGATGCCGTGACAGGCAAGGTGTCCATAAAATTTAGGGTTGCAACCACCTCACCGGTCGTGGGGGTCGACATGGTGCCGGTCGATAAAGGCAATCGGCTCAGTGCATCGGCATTCCCTATCTGGGTTCCTGGTTTGTGCTTCAGAGAATACTCGTATGCAGCGAGCAACAAAGCCCAGCGCTGGATCCGTGCGGAAGCAATGGGCGGTATTGGCTTATCCTCTCTGAAAAGTCCCAGCAGAGGCTTATGATCTTTCACGATAGTGAAGTGGCGGCCATATCCGTACATGGGGGAAACGTTTTCACCGCAAAGACCACTGCCAGGCCCTCCTTCTTGATCTGCGTGTACTTTTATTTCCGTTGCAGTCAATGTGCGGGAGGCGAAAGCTATCGGCCGCTCGGCCCCGTTCTCCATCTTGTGAGACAGGACGGCCCCAATACCATACGGGGATGCATCACATGTGACGAGCAAAGGCTTTCAGGATGATAGTGGGTTAGTAACCCAGACGACGACAATTGTTGTTTTACGCGCCGGAAAACGGTTTCTTGCGGCTGACCCCAAACACAGGTGTGATTCTTCTTTAGCAGAAGGTGCAACGGGGCCAGCGTAGTTGCCAGATTGGGGAGGAACTTTCCGTAATAGTTTGTGAGGCTGAGAAAAGAACAAAGATGCAAAGTGTCAGTCGGGGCGGGGGCATGTTGAATCGCGCGCAACTTCTCTGCGACGGGGTGCAAACCTTCGCGGTCCACCCGATAACCCAGGTAGACTACTTCCTTCACCTGAAAAATGCACTTTGTGCGACATAAACAGACTCCAGCCTCCGAAAAGCGTCTAAGGACAGCCTCCAAATTTTCCAAATGTTCCTGCTCCGACGTCCCTGTGATCAAAACGTCATCTAAGTAGACAGCAGCACGCGGTAAACCTCTCAAAATGCCCTCCATAACGCGTTGAAAAATAGCACAGGCAGAGGATACTCCAAAGGGCAAACGTGTATCATACAGGCCCCGGTGTGTATTAATCGTTACATATGGCTGGGAGGCAGGGTCCAGCTTCAACTGTAGGT
The DNA here is from genome assembly GCF_902713615.1 of Scyliorhinus canicula. NCBI lineage: Eukaryota > Metazoa > Chordata > Chondrichthyes > Carcharhiniformes > Scyliorhinidae > Scyliorhinus > Scyliorhinus canicula. The sequence goes on along the minus strand of NC_052146.1, from coordinate 188,123,808 downwards.
AGGCGTGACTCATATCTAATTTTGTGAACGAGAGTCCACCTGCAAGCTTCGCGTAGAGATCCTCTATGCGAGGCATTGGGTATCGGTCGAGTCGGGAAGCCGTATTCACTAAGTTTATAGTCACCGCACAAGCGAACTGTGGCATCTGGCTTCATTACAGGTACAATTGGTGCTGCCCAGTCAGCGAAACGGACGGGCCTGATGATACCCAAAGTCTCCAAACGAGTGAGCTCCCTTTCTACCTTCTCGAGCAAGGCGTAAGGCACCGGGCGCGCCCGGAAATAGCGCGGCATGGCTCCTGGTTCGACTTGGTACGGGCTACAGCCCCTTTTATTTTCCCCAAACTGGGCTGGAATACATCTGGGTATCGTCCTAGCCCCTCCGTCAACCCTCCAGAAACTGTTTGGAGGATTTGCTGCCACTGCAACTGCAAATGGTGCAACCAGTCCCGACCCAACAGGCTGGGCCCATGGCCGCGCAGCCAGTCCCGACCCAACAGGCTGGGCCCATGGCCGCGCACCACGATAAGTGGGAAACACCCCTCCTAGCGTCCATAAACAACAGGGTTCATCGTAGTTCCTGCAATGTCCAATGGTTTCCCCCGTGTAGGTGGCCAACCTGGCCTGTGTGTCGGTTAAGGTAAGGGTCTGTATACCCTGCTTGATGCGGTCGAATGTCCTCTGGGCAATCACGGAGACCACTGCACCAGTGTCCAACTCCATCTCAAGCAGGTGACCATTGACCCGTACTGTCACTATAATGGGGGCCACACAGGGAGCTGCCACACAATGCAGCTGCAGCCAGTCAGCCTCCGTCTCCACGTCCTCGCGAGTAGTCGCCGCAGGTTCATCCAAAGAAAGGTACGGCCCCTGGGCTGGCCCCAGTTTTGGTCGGGACGACGGCGCCTCTGGCGCCCCCAGGACCGCCGTCCGCGGCTGGGGCAGCGCCTACAAGTCTGACATGGACATGGCTCCTCATCCATTGGTTCTGGAGAAGGCTGCCTTCGGGGAGGAATGTCCGACGGCCATTGGCGTTGACCCGGGCGTCGCCTCGCCCAAGGTACCGCAGGGGTGCAGGGGGACGCTTTCGGACAGAAGGGGTTGTGCCCCAAGGCATGCACCTCCATTCCCTGTAGCTCCTACACTCCTCGTTCTGTGCTCTCTCAGGAAAATACTACTTGAATGGCCTGCTGAAAAGTCAATGTTGGCTCAGCTGACAACTTTCTCTGGGTGGCCGCATTGTTAATACCGCAAACCAAACGGTCGCGTAACATTTCTGACAAGGTCTCACCATAGTCACAGTACTCCGCAATCCTGCATAGCCTGGATAGAAAGTCGGCAAGGGATTCTCCTGGGGTCCTCTCAGCGGTATTAAACTGGTAACGTTGGACTATCGTGGATGGGGTTGGGTTAAAATGTTGCCCCACTAAGTTCACAAGTTCATCAAACGTATTGGTGTCAGGCACAACTGGGTACATAAGGCTCCTAATCACCCCAAACGTATGCGGGCCGCTGGCGGTGAGCAATATGACCACCTGGCACTCGTTTTCAGTGATGTTGTTTGCCCCGAAATAGTAACGCATCCGTTGTGCGTACTGGTTCCAGCTTTCCAGCGCAGCATCAAAAACATCCAAACGTCCATACAGAGGCATGGTGTAATAGAAAACAACTTCCAACCTGTGTCCAACAAAAATCCAGGGAGGTGGCTTCAGCAGTGTAGATAGCTATTCACTTTAACCCTCGTCGCCAGTTTTGTGAGGGCCACGAAGAATCCAGCACGAGTTTCAGGATGAAAAGGAATAACATTTATTTACAATAACATATGTACACAACAGCAGCAGAAACTTCCCTTGCTGCCCACTCCTCTCTCTCTCTCTGCTGGTTCCAAACTGGCCAACTCTATTTATGCAGGGAGTCTGCTAATGATTTCTCCGCCCCCCTCATTGGGGATGCTCATACTCCCATAGGATTGTGGGATTGTCATTAGTCCCCAGCCAATGGTAAGCCAGCAGGTTATAACACCTATTAAGCTATCCTGCCGCCTTCAGGGATCTGTGCACAAGCATCCCAAAATCCCTCTGTTCCTCTGAGCTTTCTAGTGTTCTGCCATTCATTGAGTACTCCCTTGTCTTGTTAATCCTTCCAAAGTGTACCTTACACTTTTCAGGGTTAAATTCCATCTGCCAATGATCTGCCCATCTGACCAATCCATCTCTATCCTCCTGTAACCTTAAATCTTCCTCTTCACAGTCAACCACCTGGTTAATCTTCATGTCACCTGAAAACTTACTTATCACCATCCCGACGCCCAACATTTTCTTCTATATCGTTTATACATATCACAAACAATAAGGGACCCAGCGTTGATCCCTGTGGTACTCCACTGGACACTTGCTTCCAGTCACATAAACAACCTTCTATCACCATCCTCTCTCTCCTACCACTAAGACGATTTTGGATCCAACTTGCCAAGTACCCTGGATCCCATGTGCTTTTACCTACATTATCAGTCACCCATATGGGACCATGTCAAAGGCTTTGCTGAAACCTATAGAGACTACATCTACTGCACTACCCTCATCCACACACTTTGTCACCTCCTCAAAAAGTTCAATCAAATTTGTGAGACACACCTTCTTCTGACATCTGCACAACCTCCCTGATCAAACCTTGCCTTTCCAAGTGAAGATTGATTCTGTCCTTCAGAATTTTCTCCAATAGTTTCCCAACCATCTCTGTAAGACTCACTGGTCTGTAATTCCCTGGCTTATCTCTACTACTCTTCTTGAAAAGTGATACCACATTAGCTGTTCTCTGGTCCTGTGGCCAGAGAGGAATTAAATATTTGTGTCAGAGCTCCTATAGTTTCCTCTGTTGTCTCCCACAACAGCCTGAGACACAACTCATCTGGACCTGGAGATTTGTCCACTTTTCAGCCTGCCACAATCTCCAGTACCTCCTCACTCCCTATGTCAAACTGCTCAGGAACCTCACAGTCCCTCTGAATTCTGCACCCACATCCTCCTCCTCCAAAGTGAAGACAGATGTAAAGAACATGTTTAACACCCTGCCAATGTCATCCAGCTCCACACACAGATTAGCTCCTTGCTGGGTCTTACTTTTTCCCTGGTTATCCTTTTCCCCTTGATATATTTATGGAATATCTTGGAATTTTCCCTAATCCAATCCGCCAGTGTTTTTTCCTGCCCCCTCTTTGCTCTCTTAATTGCTTTTTTGAGTTCCCCCTGTGCTTTCTAAACTCCACGAGCGTCTCTGCAGATATGTTTCCTTTGGACTGGGTAAAAGCTTTTCTTTTCCTTCCTACTGACATTTCCTAGAAATCTTGGGTTCTCCGGACGTATTGCTACTACATTTCACCGGAAAGAAGACATTTTGGACCTGTACTCTGACCAGTACCATTTTGAATGCCCCCTACGCACACCCCTACTGTTCTGCAGTAGATTTACCCAGAAGTTACTGTCTTTAGCCCACTTTGGACAGATAATGCCTTATTTTAATAAAATCAGCCTTCCCCCAATCCAAAACCCTTTTTTGCAGGCCATTGCCAGGATTCTCCGATCCCTCGGCCAAGTTCTGCGCCCGAGTCAGAAACGGCTCACGTCAAAGGGCCTCCATGTTAAGTAATGGGTTAAGAGACATTGCAATTGGTTGTCTCATTTATGTTAAGTGTCCAATAATTGACACTGATATGTAAAGGGGCTTCAGGTGGCCTCTGGGTCTGGTCATGTGTAGAGTTTTGTGCAGAGTCTGTTGGAAGAAATAAAAGTGTGTTGGTGAAAAAGGAACAGAACTTTTGTCTCTTCATACCACAGCATCTAATACGTCTAACAATTGGTAGCAGAGAATGGTTGCTGTGTAAATGTGAAGGGTTGAAAGATACAATTTTTCCAGATCAAACCAAGGAGTTAGTGAAAAAAAAGGGATATATGGCTGAACCCAGGATAAAGATGGCTGGATATGACTCTCCTCCCTTATTTTCTGAAAGGGAATCATACGACCAATGGAGAAGTGTAGTAGTTACGTGGACTCAGGTAACTGCTTTGGGAAAGAGAAAACAAGGTATGGCATTGGCTCTTTCTTTACCTTATGGCAGTAAAATTCCGAAACAAAGTGCTTTTTGAGCTGGAACTGGAAGAGTTAGACTCAGAAGAAGGTCTGCAGACTCTATTACGTTACATGGATAAGATTTATAAGAAAGGTGACCTGTTAAGTGCGTATGAAGCATGGTCAGATTTTGATAAGTTCCGGAAAATGGAGGATGTCTCCATGGAAGACTATATAATGGAATTTGGCAGACTATATAAAAGGCTGCAGAAACACAACCTGGAATTTCCACAGGCTGTGTTGGCCATTAAATTACTTGACTGTGCTAGAGTGAGCAACATGGATAGGCTCCTGGTTCTGACAGGAGTTCAGTTTGCGGATAAGGATACCTTATTCGAACAGGTGACAAAAGCTTTACAAAAGTTTCTAGAGGAACATTCGATTACGATGGCTCTGATGACCAAAATAGGTCAGCCTTCAATGAGGCAGAATATGGAAGATACACTACTAACAGGATGGCAAAATCGTATGGCTACGAACAGGCCTCAAGACAATAAAGGGAGACCGAGGCAAGGAAATTATAAAGACAGAAACCAAGTTAGAACCTACAATAGGAGGATGAACCCCAGAAATGCACGGGGCATGATAAATCATGATGTGACTCTCAAGACCATTATGCTTTCAATTGTCCAACTCATTATGATAGAGTGTTTGAAGCGACACATGACACGGAAGAGTCAGAAGAGGAAAAAGATAGTGACTAGAAAGAAGATATTGTCCTATTAACAAGCAGTTTTACGCCGGTAATGAGGGTGTTGGTTGCAGAATCCTTCAACTGTGCTGTATTGGACAGTGGCTGCACATCTACTGTGTGTGGGATTGACTGGTTAAAATGTTATCTGGACTCCTTGAATGCTGAAAATCGTAACAAGGTTAAGGAATTTGAAAGTTCCACAAGTTTCAGGTTTGGGGATGATAATACCCTGAAGTCGCTGAAAAGAGTGGTGATTCCTTGCAATATTGCTGGAGTGAATAATTTCATTAGCACGAATGTTGTATCAACCTTTGCTTCTGAGCAGACCATCGATGAAGAAAGCACACATGAAACTGGATATGGAACAGGATAAGGCAACAGGTTTTGGAAAGACGGTGGACTTACAATTTACACAGTCGGGACACTATTGTATTCCATTACTGACAAATAATATTTCAAGTAGAGTGGTTAAGGATGTGTTAATGGCCGTTGAAAATCGGACTTTAGCTGATAAAATGCTTGTTGTAGTAAAACTGCAGAGGCAATTTGCACATCCGTCTCCTCGGATGTATTAAAGGATGCAGGGGTAAGGGATGACGACTATACTAAACTGATAGAACAGGTTAGTGATCGCTGTGAAGTTTGTAGGAAGTACAGAAGGACACCAGCACGACCGATAGTAACCCTACCTTTGGCCAGAGATTTTAACGACATTGTGGACATGGACCTTAAGATCTGGGATAAAGCAAATAATATATTTATTTTGCATTTTGTAGATTTAGCAACCAGATTTAGTCAATCAACGATTGTACGATGTAAAGAAAAGAGAGTAATTGTGGATCAAATCGTGGAAAAATGGATCGGGACAGGAATGGGTCCACCGGCAAAATTCCTTACGGACAATGGGGGAGAATTTGCTCATGATGAGTTTATGGATATGTGTGAAAACATGAATATCAGAGTTATTAACACGGCTGCAGAAAGCCCATTTAGTAATGGTGTCTGCAAAAGAAATCATGCTGTCATCGATGACATGCTTCGGAAAATTTTGGCAGATCGACCAAACTGCAGGCTCAATTCAGCTTTAGCATGGGCAGTACATGCAAAGAATTCATTGCAGATTGTTGGGGGCTATAGTCCTTATCAATTAGTGTTTGGTAGAAATCCTAAAATTCCGTCCATTTTGGATGACCAGCCTCCAGCTTGGGAGGGGACTACAATTAGCTCTGGTTTTGCTGAACATTTAAATACATTACATAGCAGTAGAAAAGCTTTTTGGAAGCAAACGTCTCTGAAAGAATTCGCAGAGATTTAAGACATAATGTACGGCCATCAGATACCGTTTTTCAGCAAGGAGACATGGTATACTATAAGAGACACAATTCTAATGAATGGAAAGTCCCAGGGAAGATCATAGGCATAGATGGAAAAACAATTATTTTGCAACATGGTAATAAAACTGTTAGGGTACATTCATCAAGGATAATGGGTACCGATTACAAATTTTCAAATTTAGACAGAGCAGACAGACATGACGAGGAACCAGAGTCATCTGGTACGCACGTGTTACAGAACTATGAGGACCAGTTAACTGATATAGACAGGGTTTCTGTCGAGGAACACGACACTTCTGATAAATTAGAACAGGCCATTTTTCCGAAAGGGCAACTGCAAAAGTTGGTACAAAAGTGACATACTTGCCAGAAGGGTAAATGGAAGGGTACAATTGTTATTAGTACAGCAGGGAAGGCCACTGGAAAGTATAAACATTGGTTGAATGTATATCATTCAGGGGAGGGAGTTAAGACAATGGATTGGGAAAACAAAGTTCAAAAATGAGTGGGCACAGAAACGCAGTGCCAGTTCAGATAGTAGGAAAGGTTATTTTAAAGATTTTCTTGGCTCTATTAGCCACAAAGGCATGGGAATGCAAATCTATAGATATAAAAGCTGCCTTTTTGCAGGGGTATCAGCTCCAGAGAGACATTTTTCTCCGTCCTCCTAAAGAGGCAGCTAACACAGAGGGGGTACTCTGGAAATTGAACAAATGTATATATGGATTAAATGATGCATCTAGAGTCTGGTACTTTTCGGTAAGGTCAGTTTTGTTAAAGTTAGGCTGTAGCCAGTTGAAAGCAGATCCTGCAATGTTTTACTGGTACTATAAAGGAAATTGTTCTGGCATCTTTATGATGCATGTCGATGATGTTTTGTGGGGTGGGACTACTGATTTTGAAGCTATTGTAATCTCTGGTGTGGGGAAAGAATTCAGGGTTGGAAGTCCAACTTCCGGTGTATTTAAATATATTGGTTTGGAAATCGGACAGACTAAGTTAGGGGCAACTTTACATCAGCAATCTCATTTGGAAAGCATCAGCCCAACAGCAATTAGTCGTGGCCGGGTTTCACAAAAAGATGCAATGGTTTCAAAGATAGAAAAAGAGCAACTGCGAAGTTTAATTGGGCAATTGAACTGGTTAGGTAGACAGACTAGACCGGACCTGAGTTTTGATGTCTTAGAGTTGAGTACAAAAATGAATGATCCCAAAGTGGAAGACATAATAAGAGCAAATAAAGTGTTGGCCAAACTAAAAATGCAGGAGTGTGTTTTGAAGTTCCCGTTTTTAGGTGACCTTAGGCATTTAAAACTTCTAGTTTAAGGCATTTAAAACTTCTAGTTTATAGTGATGCGTCCTAAGCAAATCTTTGTGGTAGGGTTTCAAGCGTAGGAGGTTTTATCATTTTCCTTTTGGGGAACAATGGTAAATGTTGCCCTCTTGTGTGGGAAACAGAGAAAATAAGGAGAGTGGTCAAAAGCACTTTGGCTGCTGAAACATTAAGCCTTGTGGAAGCGGTGGATATGGCCTTTTATATAAGTCAAAAATTGACAGAAATTTTGGGATTAGGGGATTTGGGTAATATACCTATTGACTGTCACATTGACAATAAATCCCTGTGGGAGAATGTGCACTCTACAAAAAGTGTCAATGAAAAGAGGTTGCGGATAGACATCGCAAGTTTGAAGCAGATGTTGGACAGAGGGGAAATAACAAAAATTAAATGGGTCGACAGTAGCTATCAACTGTCAGACTGTTTTACGAAAAGAGGGGCTAGTTCACGGAATCTTTTGGATATTGTTAATGAAGGGCGCCTATTTCTGTGACTTTATTTTATCTCTTCCAAACAAAAAAAACTGGAAAAAAGGGGGGAAATCACGTGTGTGTTTTAGTTTCTTGAAATTTTGTTTTCACCTAATTGGTTTTTTTTCTCCAAGGAAGTGGAGACTGTTAAGTAATGGGCTAAGAGACATTGCAATTAGTTGTCTCATTTGTGTTAAGTGTCCAATAATTGACACTGATATGTAAAGGGGCTTCAGGTGGCCTCTGGGTCTGGTGATCTGTAGAGTTTTGTGCAGAGTCTGTTGGAAGAAATAAAAGTGTGTTGGTGAAAAAAAGGAACAGAACTTTTGTCTCTGCATACCACAGCATCTAATACGTCTAACACCCCAGGCCCAGGCATTCACCCCTTCCGAGGGGACTAGTACTGCACTGGAGTGGTGTCCGGTACTCCGGCGGTCGAAAGCTGGTGCGAGTCCGCGCATGCACGGGGGTTGCCATCTCACTGCCGTCCCCCAGGCAATATGGCTTAGCCCCACAGGGGCCCAGCGCGGAGCAACATAGGCCCCCCATGGAATTAGCTTGCCCACGAATTGGTAGGCCCAAATTGCGGGCCTGGCCACCGTGGAGGCCCCCCCGGTGTTGAATCCCCCACCCCCTCCACCAGGACGGCCCCCGCAACCAGAACTCCGATGTCCCGCTGGGTAGGTCCATGCGTAACCCATGCCGGCGGGACTCGGCGGGCACTCAGTCCATCGAGGCGTGGAGAATCGCCAGGGGAGGGAACGCTTTCAACGGCCCCCTACCGGCGCAGCAGCGACCCGACAGGTGCGATTGCCGCCAATTCTCCGGTCGCCGGAGAATCTGATGCCCGGCGTCGGAGCGGCGTGCCGCAATTCTTGCACCCCCCCCCCCGCCGATTCTCCGACCCGACATGGAATCGGAGAATCCCGGCCAATGTTTTTCCTTTTCACTACTCCGATATCCGCGCAGTGTGCCCCAAAAGTCTGCTTTTGCCACTATGCTACCTTGCCCATGGGCTGGCTCATGTGGGCAAAGGAGGGATGTCACATGCCATATGTCAACAATGGTCTGCTCCAGGTATTACGGTAACAATTGAAAAGGTAGCCCGCACGTGGATGATTTGTCAGAGGAATAATCGGGGCAAAACACCCGCTGTCTTTGATCATCTCCCACAGCCCAAAATGCCTTTAGAAAATTTGCAGATAGATTTTGTACACATGCCGATGGCTCAGGGATTGAAATACATGCTGGTGATAGTGGACTTGTTTTCACGGTGGGTAGAGGCTTAACCGACCAAAAGAGATGATACTGGAACAGTGGCAAATAGTCTGTTGAAGGAAATAATACCGAGGTTGGGAATACCGATGGGTATTAACAGTGACAGGGGAACTCATTTCACTAGCTAATTGACCAAAGCCCTAACAGAAGCCATGGGATTTGATTGGAAATTGCATATCCCATGTCAGCCGCAATCCTCAGGAATCGTGGAAAGGGCGGATGGAATAATTAAAACTGCAGTTACAAAAGTATCAACATAATGGGCTGCTGTGGACAGATGCCATTCTGTAGTAATGTATGCCCTGAGAAGGCTTAACCCCGTATGACATATTAATGGGATGTCCCATGGCAACTGGAACTAAACCCCCAATGGCCCCAGTGGCAGTAGCCTTAATATGGGAAGATGAGGCATCACTAAAATATGCTCAGGCCATGTGTGAAATTGCTGAAAATTAAAAAAAAACATGAAAAGGTGCGGCAGGCTCAGATGCATCCAAAAGAGGGAAATACACCCTTTAAACCTGGAAATCAAGAATATGTGAAAGTACTGAACAAAGATTATTTTACTCTGAGGTGGAATGGACCCGACCAAGTGCTGCTAACAACCCGAACAGCCGTTAAAGTAAAAGAAAAGCCAGATGGGATCCACGCAACTCGTGTAAACGACATCATACGGAACTTTGAGAGTACGCTGCGAAACGCTAACCTGAAGAGAATGGCGGCGTTGATGATTTTACATTATCATTTTAATCCAACATCATGTAGTGGGTAAATTGAATACTAACACCCGAATATACATGTCTCACTCATACGCAGAGAGGGTAAATAAATCCAGTTGTTGGGTTTGTACACAAATTCCCAGATGCTGGGGTGGAGGACATCCCCGTGTGACCCATCCCATTCACCAGTAACGGGATAGCAGAGTGGGCCCTGCGATGGAATAATACAGGGCATGGTGAATATACACAGGATATGTTAGATTGGAAATCAGCTGGATATGATATGAACAGGTTTAAAGGATGGTGGTGGCCTAGATTTAATATGACATGCCAGCCGCCTTGTTTGATCCTTCCCAATTATACTGGAGTAACAAAGGGTAGCATATGCTTTAGGAAACATAAAACATATGGGGCCTACCCAGTCGGCACGAGTCAGTGAGACCAGACCTTGAATTGGCAACCCCCTATGCTCTGCCTCACAGTTAAAGGACTATTCATCTTTGACTGGTTAGCGGTTGAAAATCGAACTAGTGGAGGCCCCTGGGGAGGGATCTGATTAGACTAATGATGACTGACAGTAAAGAAACCTGACCGCATATAATGGCACGTATTTTATCTGTGGACATCAGCATACCCGTGGTTACCTGAAAATTGGGAGGGCTCTTGCTATTTGGGATATGTAGTCCCTTATGTACATCACGTTCAGCAATTGCAGGACCATCCCCATCACAGGACGACATAAAGTGTGATGACATGGGCACAAATGCTGGGAATCATGATACCACCATTAGGAATAGCCACTAATGCATGCGACCTACGTGAATTACGAGACATCCTTGAGCAGGGAGCTAATGACAATGCAGAAGCTGTTAACCAAACAGAAACTGAGATAGTTGCTATAAGAGCGGTTGCCCTGCAGAATAGGATGGCTCTTGATTTCTTGTTACCTGGAAAAGGGAGGGACTTGTGCCCTGATTGGCTGTGACTGCTGTACATACATCCCTGATAACTCAGAGAAAATTGATAACCTGGTGGATCACATACGTAGAGAGGGAACACGATTGCTTGCGGATGGGGGATGGGACTTTGGCTTTGGTGGTTGGGAACATTAGGACAGAGGATTATGATTTGGATTATAATCATCGTTGTAATCCTGATTATCGTATGGTCACTGTTTAAATGTTGTTCGGGATGTTGTCAGGGCATGGGGGCGAATATGTCAGCATTGTCTCTGTGGTCTCAGCAACTTAACAATCAGGTGCGTGTCATACGTCCATTCCCCTTACATTATAGCCCACCCTTTGCTGCTGAGGACACTGTAACGTACTAACAATGTGTTAATCATTATTGCACAGAATTAGCACAGGGATAAATCGCTGGCTTTGAAAGCAGACCAAGGCAGGCCAGCAGCATGGTTCAATTCCCGTACCAGCCTCCCCGAACAGGTGCCGGAATGTGGCGACTAGGGGCTTTTCACAGTAACTTAATTGAAGCCTACTTGTGACAATAAGCGATTTTCATTCATTTCAGAATTAGAATGATCGTTAATGTGGACAGCACGGTAGTATTGTGGATAGCACAATTGCTTCACAGCTCCAGGGTCCCAGGTTCGATTCCGGCTTGGGTCACTGTCTGTGCGGAGTCTGCACATCCTCCACGTGTGTGCGTGGGTTTCCTCCGGGTGCTCCGGTTTCATCCCACAGTCCAAAGATGTGCAGGTTAGGTGGATTGGACATGATAAATTGCCCTTGGTGTCCAAAATTGCCCTTAGTGTTGGGTGGGGTTACTGGGTTATGGGGAGAGGGTGGAGGTGTTAACCTTGGGTCGGGTGCTCTTTCCAAGAGCTGGTGCAGACTCGATGGGCCGAATGGCCTCCTTCTGCACTGTAAATTCTATGAAAAAATAATCATAAGATCAACAAAGAGGGAATTGTAGAAGGGACTTTAGTTGGTGGATTAGTTGCCTCAATACTCTATATTCATTTTAACCAGCTGCTTGACTATATTTCATGGAAATAGGCACTTGGCAAAGCATGATGGATATTTAGCCTTATTTCAGTCAAGATGTTCTGTGTGAAACAGAAAGAAGGTCATACAATGTAAACAAGTGTACAGCTGCACATTGTTTTGCACACAGCATACAATGATTATTTTCCTTCAGCAAGGAACCCAAGGCCTGTAATTAAAGTCTAACTGCGGCCTGCTCGATTTTCTGTCTTTTTTCTAAACTACAGAATGCCTTCTGTCCTAGATATTGCTCACTGTATCACATTAATTGCCTGCCTTTACGATGTAAACCGGGGACATTTGGAATGACTGCAGTGTCTCCAATCGCCCATGAACTTTGTGTTAATTAAAGGACCTTTGGCGAAAAGTCAAAGTGCTGATTTATAATTTCTTCGACACTCATCCCTGTCATTTCATAGAATTTTCAGTGCAGAAGGAGGCCATTTGGCCCATCGAGTCTGCACCGGCTCTTAGAAAGATCACCCCACCCTATCCCACACCTCCACCCTCACCCCATAACTCAGTAACCACACCCAACACTAAGGGCAATTTTGTACACGAAGGGCAATTTAGCATGGCCAATCCACCTAACCTGCACATCTTTGGACAGTAGGAGGAAACCAGAGCACCCGGAGGAAGCCCACGCAGACACTGGGAGAACATGCAGACACCGCACAGACAGTGACCACCCAAGCCGGGAATCGAACCTGGGACCCTGGAGCTGTGAAGCAATTGTGCTAACTACAATGCTACCTTGCTGCCATTCATTGCACCGCGCTCTGCAAACCCCTGCGCACACTCAGCACTTCAACCCTGTGGAGTGTGAGAATGGCAGCTCCATGTCTCTCCCATCTCCCACACTGGTGACTCTGTAAAGACCCGTTACTGTCGGAAGCCTCCCACACATCATTGCTCAGGCCACTCATTTCTGTCAGTCTTCCCCAGTGATCAGGGCGCCTTGCGCTGACCCACTCCCAAGGTTAGTTGGAGGAACACACCAGGACCCCTGACCTTGAAGGGGACTGCAACAGATGACAACACATCCCATGGCTCCGATCTCTAAGATGAACCAGTTCACTGGCAAAAAACGTTCAGCTCTCTGTCAGGCAGGAGTCAGACGTATCTCTCAGGATGAGAGGAACATCGCTCCGTCCTCAATGAAAGTCATCATCATTCTCCCGCAGAGTGTGGCCAATGACTTTAGTGCCCACCCATGAACTTGGGCACCATGACTAGAACCTACCACTGGCACCACAGCACTGAGGAGATGTCATCCCTAGAGTGGGAAAACTCCTCACTCCCGAATCCTGGTCATCCTCAAACTGAGAGGCTATGAGGGTGCCCCTAACCTGTCAGTCCCATTCAGCCACTAGCCATGGATGAATGCCTCCCCCCGCCCCTCCCCCGTAGGTCACACCTCGCCTCTTTTCTCGATCTCTTCCGAGGAAATATGGAGCTCCTCCATCTCCTTCTGGTCTCACTGGTCTCCCCTCCGCAGCATCAAGATGTGGAGAGTGCAGCAGACAACAATTATGCGGGATAACCTCTGGGGCTGAATGGAGGGCATCCTCCAACTAGTCCAACCACCACTTCTTCAGCAGCCCAATCGCCTGTTTGACCAGCATGCACATCAGCGCATTTGCAGCCAGTCTCCACAGGTATTTGTGGCCTCTGCACTGGTTCCATCACCCACCCCCTGAGTGGGTACCCCCTGTCCCTGTGGAGCCATCGCTCCATTCCGAACTCTCCCTCAAAACCACTGAGAATCTGAGAGCGCCCAAAATGTTACTGTCATCGACCCTCCCCAGGAAAGGGGGTCATCGGGTGGTCCCAAACATGTTAGACAATGAGGGAGTGGAATCCTTTGTGTTTCATGAATGGTACCATATGCTACCATGGATACTGCACAGCAACATGCGTGCAGTCCATCGCACCTTGCTCCAGGGACATGCTCAGTAAGAGGGCAAAGCCCATGGTCCCAGCATCCTGGCTCTCCTGATCCGGGGTAAAGGGAGCCACGAGTAACAGCTATGGGCCAGAACCCTCTCTCCCTTCTCCACAAAGCACTGGTCCTGGTCACGTGGAGCGGCATGTCGCGGTCTTTGCTGCTGCTAGATCGCCGTAAGTACAAAAGTCAACTCGAGTGACTCTATGATTCCCAGAATCATGCACGGAAAGGATGAGACACCAAAGTGAGTTTGGAGGGTTCCTGACAGAGCCCTGACCCTCAGCCATCCTCTCCTCTGGGACATCCACCCATGGATTTCCCGCTGAGTGAGTCCCTCTCCACCAGGCCTCACACCCTCCTCTCTCACAAAGGCCTCTGGCAGCTGTCCCTCACACTCTTCACCAGAAATGAGGTGCGGCGGGGCAGAGAATCCAGCCCGATCTCTAGTTTAGTCCCTTACTCATTTTTCATTGGATTTTGTCTCAGCTGAGACCCCCCCTGATTCATTCAGAAAGATGTCAATCACTCAAAAGGTGATGAGTTAATTAGACATTAAGGGAGGTGGTGGCACAGTGGCATTATCACTAGACTTTAATCCAGAGACATGGTGAATTCTGGGGACCTGAGTTCAAATCCCCCTTCCAGGGGATTTTCAATTTTAAAAACGTTTATGTTTAGTTAATTTCTTAAAGGAGCCTAAACAATTAGTAAATCTAACATCTCCCCGTTATATTATTCTAAAATTTTTTTCCCTTTTTTTGAAATAAATTGAGAATATCCAATTATTTTTTCCAATTAAGGGGCAATTTTGCGTGGCCGATCCATCGACCCTGAACATCTTTCGGGTCGGGTTGTGGGGGCGAAACCCACATAAACACGGGGAGAAGGTGCAAACTCCCACGGACAGTGACCCAGAGCCGGGATCAAACCTGGGACCTCGACAGGAGTGCTAACCACTGCGCCATTGTGCTGCCTTTATTCTGAACTCAATAGAATAATTCAATTAATATGTTAGAAATTATAAAAATAATAACATAAAGCGAAAGAGATATTGGGCAAGGAAATCACAGTTGTCTTTGATGGTCCCTGTGTGCAGGAACAGCCTTCATCACTGAAATGGGTGCTTCTTAAAAGAATTACAAGCATATGGAGCTAGTAAATAAAAATTAGTAGTAAAGACTTAATAGTGCTAATTTCTTTAAATTAACTTGATTAACTTGGTTTTCCAACATGTGTTAGCTCCCTCACGAATTTTGAAGGAACAGGTGGTACTCTGAAAAATATACCATTCTGCTGTTTCTGAAATATTAAAAGGTTAAATAAGAGAGGGATACCTTCTCCTGAGTGGGTAGGAATTGAAATACATACCCAACACCTGCTTCAACCATTAGATCAAACATGGTTTCTCACAACTAAACCTCAGCTTCCCTATCAGAACTCCTCAAGTTCTCTTCCTCCTGCTTCAACCTGTGGCTTTGTGATCTTGTCACCACACAATCAGGACACAGCCCAGGAATGCTTGTTGCAGCATCTCAATTGATTGACTTTGCACTGGATTTCCAACCACAGTAGACTGCACTCCCATCTGTGATCCATTACCCAGGATAAATTATTCCCCTGATAAAGTTAATTCTTCCAATACTCTGAACACCACTTCACCACTTTTCACGGGACTCTCTGAGCTTAACTTATATAGTGGCACACCACTCCTCTCACCGCTAATTCCACATATTAGCACCTTTTATGGCAATTCACCTTCCAAACTACATGGCCAGAATTCTCCAAAATCCCGGCCAAGTCGTGTACGTCAGCGTAAACGGGCCTCCTGGCCCAGCAACCTATCGGTGTTCAGGGGGCCAGCATGGAGCCGGAGTGCTGCGCACTGCTCCAGCGGTGAAAGGTGGCCATGCACATGCATGTGGTTGCTCTCTCCATGCCAGCACATGCGCATGGTTGGCGTCTCCACGCCGGCGCATGCATGTGGTTGCCGTCTCCGCACTGGTGCGGAGCAAAATGTCGGGGACGTTACAGTGGGCCGCGCGGAAGGAGGAAGGCCCCCTCCATCACACGGCTGCCCGCTGATCTAAAGCACCCGATCTCAGGCCTGGTCCACGTAGATGCTCCCCCATGGAGTCAGATTCCCCCACCCCACCTCCCCCCCCCCCCCCCACCAACCAGGACGTCCACAGTGGCTGCGGGTCCGAGCTCCCGACGGGTGGTACCAGGTTGGAACCACGGCAGCGGGAATTGGCGGAACTCAGCCGGTGGCCTACGGAGAATCAATCCGGGGGCCTATTTCAGTGGCCCCCGGCCGTCGCCGTGGCGATCGCGCGGGTGCAATTGGCGCCGATTTACAGGTCACCGGAGAATCACATCCCGACATCGGAGTAGTGTGGTGGGGATTTCCCGCGCCCCTGCCGATTTTCTGACCCAGCACGGGCTCAGATAATCCCGCCCCATATCTCCTTATCTCTCACCTTTGAGGACTGCGTGTTCCTGTATCCCTTAACATAATAAATCTCTTGAGGGCTGGTTTAGCTCAGTGGGCTAGACAGCTGCTATATGATGCAGAACAAGACCAGCAGCATGGGTTCAATTTCCGTACCAGCTCACCTGAACAGGTGCCGGAATGTGGCGACTAGGGGCTTTTCACAGTAACTTCATACTTATGACAATAAAAGATTATTATTATTTTTACCTTGTACATATGAGTCAACCTCAGCCGCACATATCAAATCCTTAAAATGTTTGGCACCTGCTTATCCACCAACCTCTGAACAGGCTGTACACTCTGTTGTATCTCTTCCACTGAAACAATTGTTTTTCCCACTTTGATAAACTCCACTGGCTTTTCATGTTTTGTCAAGTCTGCCTTCCCAGAAGCCACCAATACTGTGACTTCACTGTGTCCAACTTTATCACAATGAAATCACACCGAGTTGGATTCTCCATCACCGGGATCCTCCGTTCTGCCGGTAGCAAACTCACGCACACATATTTCCCGATGGCGTGGCGGGATGAAGCATCCCATCCTTACATTTTCTTATGTCTCTTCCACTATCATAGATTTCCTTTTTAACCTGAGGCAAACTATACTTAGCATCACCAACCTCCTTTGCTTTGATCGTTGATTTGTGATGAATGATTTTGTCATTCCCCCAATTACATCTTTCAAAGATTCAAGATGATGTCAAAAACCAGACTTTGCTGTGAACCAATTCATAATCATCTGCCATTTCTGCTGTCTGTCCAGCAGTTTTAACTCTTTGCTCTTCCACACAAGTTCTCACTGTTGTGGGAAGTGAATCTTTAAATTCTTCCCAAATTATCATTTCCCTAAATGCGTTTGGTATATTTTCAATGCTTTTATCCCCCCAGCAACATATTTTTGTTTAGTATTTTCAAATTCTACTTATGTCTGACCTGGTCCTTTCCTTAGATTTCTAAATTTCTGTCTGCAGGCTTTTAGCTCTCGTTCATGTGCATTTCATATGGTTTTTCTCACATTGTCATAAACCCTAGATGCCTCCTCTGATAGTGATGAAAACAATTCAATAGCTCTAGCTGCCAACTCTACCTAAACCAACACTACAAACATGGTCATTGGCCAGTTCAATTTTTTAGCCACTTTCTCAAATGAGATGAAAAAAGGGATTCCACGTCTTTCTCATTATCCCTTGGCAATGCTTGAATATATTTAAACATCTCCTTACTGAACATTTGACTACAAAATGTTTCTCCCTCACCCAGATCTCTGTCAGCCTCTGCCTTTAACTCCAACATTGTCCGTTCATGTTCTCTTTGCAATTCCACTTTCCGAAGTTTAAATTCTCTCTTCATTTCCATAGTTTCTGCCATTGCCAATCTCTCTTTTCCCTTATCCTTTTCTTCCTTTCCTCCTCTTTCCAGTTCATTTGAAAAGCCCACTCTGCTTCCTTTTCTTATATTTCTAATTTATTCCGTCCTATTTCTATCTGTTTACCTTTTTCTTGCATTTCTAATTGTTTCATTTGTAATTGATTTCTAGCTATTCTAATGATTCAGGCAGTGTTTCTGGCAAATGTATTTGGACAAGTCATCTTCCCACTATATGATCTGCAGACCAACCTGTTGCTGTTTGAACCTTTGATCCTTCATGTTCTCTATCCGTTCGGATTCCACTTTTGTCTTGCTGTTGATGCGTCACTTTTTTTACCTTGCCGTTATCCATATTAAGTCTACCTTCCCTTTTTCCCTCCATTCCAATCATGTTATGTTTGATCGGGCACAGAAAAAAGGCAGCATTACTCAGTGTCTGCAACATTCAGAGTCCGCACTCGACCATGAATCAATGGTGTCCCTTCACATAAAGTGGAGAAGGTTTTATGAAATTTAGAGTACCCAATTATGTTTTTCCAATTAAGGAGCAATTTAGCGTGGCCATTCCAGTGCAGTGGGGTGCAGGGCTCACTCGTGCCGGACACTGTGGCGCCCCTCACTACATCTGGGGAACTCCCAGAATCTGACACATCAGAATTGAAGGTTCTTTTGTTTTTCGGCCTCCGTAGATAGTTCAGGCTGTGTCCAATTGGGCTTCCCCCTCCACCAACACCCCGACTCCGACCATCCCCACCACCCTCCTTTCCTCTCTCCCCCCCCCCCCCCACCCCCTTTCCCTTCTGTTGGTACAGATGCGAGGGTATCTAGTCTCTCCAGCGCAAATTTATTGCTTGTATCGTTTGTTTTTTGTAATCCTGTGTTTTAATAATCAGAGTATCCGACCACCCTCCCCGTACGTTGATGCTGAGGGGAGGGTACCCTGTTTCTCCAACACAAAATTAGTGTTTGTACCATTGGCCAATCCTCCTACCCTGCACAGATTTTTGGGTTGTGGGGGTGGGACCCACGTCGACATAGGGAGAACGTGCAAACTCCACACGGACAGTGACCAGGAGCTGTATTAAACCCAGGTCTTTGGCTCAGTGAGGCAGTAGTGCTAACCACTGCACCACTGTGCCACCCAAAAAGTGGAGAAAATGAATGTGCCGTGCGCATGTGTCTGTCTCTGTCTCTTGATATCTTCTCCGTCTTGTGTTTGTGCCTGTCCGTCCATCTGTGTGATGTGTGTCTGCCGCATCTGCCTGTCTTACTTGTTTGTCTACACATCAGGTGGACAGCATTATTTGGGAATCCAATAAATGTAATTTATAATAAATATTTCAGATTATTTAAAGAACAATATTCACAAAATATACAAATTTCTTTCAAAGAAGAGTCAGTTACAATGATGAGGGACTTTCTGTGATCAATTGTTATAAATATGATGATTTGGCTGAGATTACTTGTTTTCAAGATGATGATTTGGCCAAGATCAGCTGTTTTCAAGATGATGATTTGATTGCAATCAGTTGTTTTCACGATGATGACTTGGCCGAGATCAGTTGTTTTCAAAATGATGATTTGGCCGAGATCAGTTGTTTTCCAGATGATGATTTGGCCGAGGTCAGTTGTTTTAAAGATGATGATTTGGCAAGATCAGTTATTTTCGAGATGGTGATTTGGCCAAGATCAGTTCTTTCAAGATGATGATTTGGCTGAGATTACTTGTTTTCAGGGTGATGATTTGGCCGAGGTCAGTTGATTTCAAGATGATGATTTGGCCGTGTTCAGTTGTTATCAAGATGATGATTTGGCCGAGGTCAGTTGTGATCAAGATGATGATTTGGCCGGTGTCAGTTTTTACAATCATGATGATTTGGCCAAGATCAGTTGCTTTCACAATGATGATTTGGCCGAGATCGTTGTTTTCAGGATGATGATTTGGCCGAGGTCAGTTGTTGCAATGAAGAGTATTTTGCTGAGGTCAGTTCTTCAAAGCTGAGAATGTGGTTGAGATCAGTTGTGACAAAAACAACAATATGGCGGAGCTCAGTTGTCCCAAAGTTGAGGAGATAGCTGTGATCAGATGTTATAAAGAGGAGGATCTGGCTTAGATCAGATGTTACCAAGAGAGGATCTGGCTGATATCAGTTGTTCCCAAGACGTGGATTTGGCTGCAATCAGTTATATTAACAATCAGGTTCAGGACAGAATCACAGGCTGTTGTACTGAGGGTTCATTTGGTGTGGGACAGCAGCAATTTGTAATAAATCCTTTCCACCAGGAGAAGCATCGGGCGAGTCCAAAGCGGTCTGTACGCTTTACGAGGAAGGTTGACAAGGCCAGTGCATGATCACGGAGATGGGTATGGTTGTAAAATGAGGCACACTGCATGGCATATAAATTCATCATGCTGGGAAAGTCGTGAACAAGTTCGTGTGATACGCGCCTCAGAAAATCGAGGTAAGTCCAGCTCGGCTCCTCCGCATACTTTTCAAGTAGGGAGCAAACCTTTGCAGATCCAATGAGTGAGAAGCTCGTGCAGAGTATAAAAGCACAAGAGTTGATGACCTCCTCACTCTTGCCACCCAAGTGCAGCAACATACACACCAGGTTGGCATGGATCTGCTGCTGTAAGTTACTGGAGCCCACAAACTTGGTCAAGACCCCATCATTCTGAAAGCTGCAGCCTGGACTTGCTCGCTCTCTGCCCCAAAGAGCGGCTGAATCCTGGTGAGGATTGCATCTAAAAAGGGCTGTATTGTCTCTGCTGGTGCTTCAATTATGTTCTTTTGCAGACATGACAACACCCCAAGTGTTCAGACGGGGTCACCTTTCATCCCCAACAAGCCCACCAACGTATCTGTCACACTCCAAGACCTTCGTCGCTCTCCAAAATTCAGATTTCCCAGTGCTTTGACACAGAGAAACTGGGTAACAGGTGAGGAGTAATACCACAAGTATTTCAACAAGGTGCTGACCACAGTGTCTCTGACACCCAGCATTGAAAGATACAGAGCTTTTAGGAGTGCTCCAAAAAAGATGATGACTGGAACTGCCTGATTGCCTTGGAGCCCAAAGATTTGGTTAGCTAGTCGGTGAACAATGTGACGCAGATAACAGCTTGTTTGTGCTGTCATTGCACTGGCCAGCAGAACCACGCCCTTATCAAAAGTAACCCCTACCATCTTGTGCCATCCTCCATTTTCCACCATCTCTCCACAGATGTCACTTTGGCCTGGGTGATCAAACAGAGCCTTTAGTGACCTCACACAATTTTCATTCACAAGCCTGCTTGCCTGTGAATCAAACTCAGCTGTGAAACCTCTCTCTTCTGATGGATCAAGAGAGAAATTTACATCACTGGTTAGAGATACAAGAAGGCCTTTGAATATCAGTGGGAACAATGTACTCACCACTTCCATCTCGGGCTGAGTTATAATATCGTACACTCCAACGATGGCAACCAGTGAAGCAATAGTCGAATACACGTTCCCACTGATAGGACAGGATTTTCTCAGAAGTGAGTTCACCAGATGCTTTATGGTACTCACTGCACAGTCTGTGTCCTCAGGCGCTGCTCTCCTCTCATCCTTGATGAACTCCTCCCCAGGAATGTGGCAGGTGAGCTGGTGGTTCACAGCTGCTGTTGAGCTGTGTGAGGTCAAAATTGTTATACCTCGCAAAACTTGCCGTTTGACCTCCTGGTATGGAATGAACAAAAAATGAAACCCCAGCACATCAATCATCTCTGATACCTTGTCCTGAAGTCCTTGATGATGATTTGTCAAGATTGTCTCAACCAACTGTGCAGCCATATTGGCACAAATCTGACATTCATCAGCCAAGTAGTCGAATACCATGAGCAACAGGTTGTCCAGCTGATCTTGGGGCACAGACTTGGAAACTACTTCCGCCACCTGCTCACGCTGCGCATTGGAGTTCAGTGTTTCATGATGTAAAGTTTTCAGAACCCCGATCGTCTCCTCTTGCTGTTCTAGACTTAAACCTTGATCAGAAAACTGGATGGTAAGCAGTCTGTAAATGGTGTCCAAGGCAGTCTGTTG
Organism: Scyliorhinus canicula; assembly: GCF_902713615.1. Taxonomy (NCBI): domain Eukaryota; kingdom Metazoa; phylum Chordata; class Chondrichthyes; order Carcharhiniformes; family Scyliorhinidae; genus Scyliorhinus; species Scyliorhinus canicula. The sequence continues at coordinate 188,101,974 of NC_052146.1, read as the reverse complement.
AACAGCAAGAGAGCGGTCTGCGCAGCGTGGAAGCAGTCCTCCAAGCAATGTCCCCATGATCTTCTGAGGCATTCTTCTGCTCATGGAGTGAGATTTTACCAGCTCCAAGATGGTAGACAGAGCTGCCTGTCGCTCATGGTCTTCGACTGAAACGATCCCCTCTTCAATCTTGTATATTTGTGATCTCTCCTCAGTGTTCACAACCAACTCCTCAAGAGCAGCTGAAAATAAACACAGGAGTTTCATTTTCTGTTTCTGATGCTATTTTCACACAGGATCCTCATAATGAAGTTTACTGAATGAACACAGATGTGCCTTTCGTTGTGGTTTTATACATCCACAGTTGATTGCATCACTTAACTGTGTCGTCATGGTTCCCATTGTGATGCCACATCACCTGACCCCTCAAATGTGATGTAACTCTGAAGCCTGCGCCCATTTAAGTCCTGCCAACTGTTGGTGACCATTTAAGGTGATGCTGAGGTTTAAAATGCCACAATTGAAATACAGGCCATTTGGGACACTGCAACATTTCCAGTTTTTAGCAGTAATATTTGTCTGAAGAGCTTCCATTGTTAATAAAGTATCCACTTCACCATAGTCACTCAAAGTGCTTTGACAAAAAATGTTGGAATGGGAGTATAGGACAGGCATTTTTAGCAGCATGTTGAAGTTTCAGATCATGGACAAACATGTTGGAATACATGAGGGTCTTGGTAACAAAGAACTTAATATGTCATAATATGATTTGGCAGCCACGGTAGGGATTTGTGAAAGAGAAATCTTGGTTGGTGTTAAGGTAAAAATTGAACATATGTGGCGCCAACAATTGCACACAAAGACTCGAGACATGTACAACCGAGGCTTTATTGCTGTGTGATTCTATTCCTCCGGCGGCAGCTGTAGAATAGGATCTCAGTGACTCACACGCATATTTATACACAAGCTCCCTGTGGGCAGAGCTAGCCGGCAGGGGCTTACCGGAGGAACCTCTATTACAGGTACAGCCATACATCCCCCTACTGCAAGTACACATATCTACAGTGGCTATATCACCACAACATGGAGAAGTTAAAATTAAGGGTTTCTCTGTTTTAATTCTGCTTGCAATAATGTAATTGGGATTCTGCAAAGTTCTGATACAAAAGTGCAACAAACTAACCGTTTACTGTCGGGACACCTGCTGTTCTTATTACTGAAAACAAGGAGTTGTGGACATCAGTTATTGAATGTTATCAGAGGAATGTGATTGGAAGCTAATTGTTGCTAGGGGGACCTAATTGGTCAGGTATGTAACCCCTTCAAGCTAATGAGGAACATGTATAAAAAAGGCTAACAAGCGCTGTGAAATTGAGAAGGTGACTGCGAGCACTGCGGAGTGCCGGCTCATCTCCCAAAAGCTTTTCCCAATAAATGGACTTGACTCAACTCTTTGGGCTATTAACCACTTCAGTTGGTATAGTCGCAGGATTCTCCCCCCCCCCCCCCCCCCTAACATTCCCTAACAATGGAATTGTTAGTAAACTTTTCCTTTCAACAACTTGCAAGCGGTAAGGGGGATCTGATCATTCAAGAACTTGCCAGACTCAGGTAACGACGATCACCGAAAGAAAGATGTGGCCTGGGTGTGAAGGAAAGAGCGCTCTAAAAACCGGTGGGTAAAAAACAATCTAGAGACTCGGGGATAATAGTGAGCATAAAAATTGTTACCGAAATGGCAGGAGAGGAAGTGAATCGGGGACCGGCAGGTTCACTGAGAAATAAGTATATGACCGACAGACACTAATTTAAAAGATGCAGAAAGATGATTGAGATGTCTCTCAGACATTGGAACAACAAGGAAATGGATAGATGGTGAAAAGAAAGATAAAACAAAGAAAGTAGGAGTATTGTCAGTACACCAATTAGCTGGACTAATTGGACAGGTAACAGCCTCTACCAAAAAATGGTCTGAGGACAAAGAAAAGATAAAGAAATTAGAATCTAGGTTAAAGTAATTAGAAAAAAGGAATCAACTATTAGAGGAGAATTATTGGGGTCTCCTTCCACCCGATGAGACAACACAACAGGAGACAACTGCCCCCCCCCCCCCCCCCACCTCAGGGGGATACGGAAGAATGTAATGTGGCTCCGGTAACCAGGACAGGAACTGAGGCACAACTGAGGGCAACCTATAAACCCTTCACCCCCGGGAAAAGACAGCAAATATTGGACTCCTTGGGCAAATTACAACCACGAAGTGCAAATGCTAAATTTTGGGCGGAATTAGACACAGTATGGGTCGGACACCAATTACATTTGTGGGACATTCACCAATTAGTCAGAGCCGCATGCCCTCAGGATTACTGGTTAACGGTCCAGGCAACACAAATGGCTTCCAAACTGGAGTCTGGCCGCAGGCATTAGCCCTCCTTACCGAAGTGGACGCCCAACAGGCAGTACAAACAGCCCTGGGAAAGGCACCAACTAATTGGAGCAGGATTACCACAACTAAGCAACAAAAGGGAGAGGGAGCCTCTGAATATGGAGAACGATTGTTCCGGGTCTACAAAGAACGTTCAGGAATAGCAGACCCAGCACTCGCTGATTATGCCTTTATCCAAGCCTTTAAAGACGGCTCTCAATTAACCACCAGATCATCTCAAAAATGGGAGGAGTTGCGCTCCGGGGGCATGTTGAACGAGTAGAGTGGGCGTGTGGAATACCCAGCGGAGAAGAGAAATGCCAAATAAAAATAAAACAAGAAAACATTAGTGCTTATGGCACTGGAGGTGCGGCACAGCCAAAGCTGATGTGTTACAATTGTGGCAGAAAGGGAAAATTTCCAAAGGAATGTCGGGCCGAAGGAAAGGAAACAAATCTGGGAATGGAGATAGCTGTTGTAATTATTGCAACAAAGACAGGCACACACAGGCCACATGTTGGGATAAACATGGAAAACCACAGTCCCGACTTGTATCCGCAGCAGAAGGCAGGGGACGAGGGGCCGAGGAGGAAGGAGACTGACAGTCTGCGACCCCCATTTTTAAGAGCAAGAAGGAGGGGAGAATTTATGTGTCTGCAGTGGTAGGGGGCCGGCAATGTGAAATGCTGATGGACACAGGTGCATCTATATCTATCCCTGATCTCCCCCTGCCTACCTCCAATAGAATGATTTATATATCCGGGGTAGGAGGAAGTAAACCACCTGCCTATCTAAGCAAGACCACACTGGTGGAAATAAATAACTTGTATATACCAATGCAATTTTATGTATGTTAAAATAATGAGGGAGCAATAATGGAGAATGATTAATGAAAGAATATGAAATTTTAATTGACTGTGGAAAAGGGAATCGTGAGGGAAACCACGAGCACCATCGTCTCCCCTCTCTGGCCGGTGAGTAAACCAAACGGAAGCTATAGACTCACTATAGACGACACTGCCCTCAATAAAGTTGTGCCTATATTGCACCCCATTGCAGCAAGCCACTCGGCAATCCTAAATGGACTGTCACCGGAGCACAAAACCTTTACAGTATGAAACATAGCTAATGTTTTTTGGTCCTTCCCCCTGGACCCAGAATCTCAAGAAAAATTTGCGTTCACAGTCGGAGATAAACAATACACATGGTCCCGACTACCACAGGGGTTCCATAATAGCCCTGCTATTTTCCTCCAAGTAATGAGTGAAGCCCTGGAACGAATGGAATTACCAAAGGGTAGTTCACTATTACAGTATGTAGATAATATACTGATTAGCCTCAGAATCCAAGTCAGGGCACCAGGAGGCATTATATGTGGTGTTAAGCGAAATGAACACTGCGGCATTTAAATTGAGTCCCAAAAAGGCGCAAATTGGAAAAGGCCAAGTGTGATATTTTGGACATTTAATCTCACAAGGACTCAATGAAATGTCGGAAGATTGGAAGAAAGCTGTACAACAGATGCCACACCCAGCCAGTAAGAGGAGTTAGAAAGGTACTGGGACTATTCAATTATAGCCGAAGGTTTATCCCCGAATTTGCAAAACTAACCAAACCTATACAAAGGCTAATTAAAGTAGTAAAGCCGGCTCTTTATTCTATAGAATGGAGAACAGAGCAGGAAGAAGCATATAACAAACTAAAGACAGAATTAATATCAGCTCCCGGTCTGGGACTGCCAGACGCTAACAAAACCTTCCACAGACATTGCAATAATGAAGGGGGATTCTATTCCGCAGTCGTGACACAGGAACATGGAGATAAACGAAGACCCATAGGCTACTACTCGCCTGCCGAGGGTCCAGTATTCACCGGACTACCAAGATGTATAGCGGTATTAGATTGTACTGCCTTGGCAGGAAAAGTCAGCAAACCAATAATTTTTTTTTTAATATAAATTTAGAGTACCCAATTATTTTTTCCAATTAAGGGGGCAATTTAGTGTGGCCAATCCACCTAGCCTGCACATTTTTGTGTTGTGGGGGTGAAACCCATGCAGACACGGGGAGAATGTGCAAACTCCACTCGGACAGTGACCCAGAGCCGGGATCGAACCTAGGACCTCAGCGCCGTGAGGCAGCTGTGCTAACCACTAGGCCACTGTGCTGCCCCAGCAAACCAATAATAATGACCGGAAATATAATCCTCCAGACTAAACACACCCTAGTAGAAATGTTAAATACGGAAAAGTTAAGATCCATCTCGAATATGAGGAGGGCCAAATGGAAGCTGTCCTGCTGCCTCCTAAAAAATCGATTAATACAGTGAGAGATACAGGAGATAATCCGGCGGAATGAATTTTAGATTCAGGAGAACCACATCACTGTGGAGACGTAGATACCGATATGGAAGAAGGAAAGATAAAGGATGTACCTTTAGCAGCTGCTCAGGAAGTCCTTTTTGCCGATGGATCACATAAATACGTGGAGGGCTTACCAAGGACAGGCTGGGCAGTGGTCAATGACAGATTGGAAACGATAAAGTCAGGAAGAATTGATGGAGGGTTGTCAGCAAAGGTGGCAGAACTAGTGGCACTCACACAAGCCCTAAAATCATCTGAAGAAAAGGTAGTAAATATATACACTGACAGCCAGTATGCATTCGGGGTAGTACATGACTATATGACAGCATGGGGAAGAAGAGGATTCATAACTATCGACGGTACTCCAATTAAACACAAAGGATAGAAGCGCTACTGAAGACTAGTGGGCTCCCTAGGGAGGCAGCAATAATCAAAATCAAAGCCCCAACGGGAACCAGCAAAGATTGATGGGTTGCGTACTCTGGATCTGTGGAGACTGTGTTTACTTTAACTGTAACACATACAGGCTACCAACACTTGAAATAGTACAACACTATTTTATTAGGATAGGAACTGTTGAAAATACTTCCACTGTGGATCAACACTATGTTCGATTAAACTGAAGACCTATGCCTATCCTGACCAATCTAGACTATCAGCACATGGTAAAGATCTGTGCTAGCTGTGAGGTCTGTCCTTCTCAGAGGCTGCATCCCTAGTGCCCTCTGGCTTTATAGTGAGTGTGCTCTAACTGGTGATTGGCTGCTGTGTTGCGTGTGTTGATTGGTCTTGCAGTGTCTCAGTCAGTGTGTGTCTGCACCATTATATACTGATGTGTATATTATGACATCCCTCCCTTTTATAAAAGAAATGCGTGGTTGTGGTAATAAATAGTGCGTGGTGAGAATGTTCCTTACGATGTGTGGTATGTGAAGGCATATTTACAAGACTATGAACATAAACACTAAGCTATTTACATTGGAAGGCGTCTAGTGCAGATGGACAGTATGCAACAAAAGAGTAACTACAGCAACATTATATACAAACCAGTGAGTCGATGAAACAAAGCAAAGAAACAATTCAGAGTCCGTGAATTCAAAAAGTTAATAAATTTAGTCTCTGAGATGGGCGACGAATTCTGGTTGACCGCCTCAAGGGTGGGTCAAGAGCCGCCGGTTCTGGAACGGGCTGGACTGTGTCAGAGTCAGAGGGTGGCAGAGCGACAGGGAGCTCTGCAAAGTCCATGGTGGGGTCGTCATGATGGCGAGGCAGGACCTGAAGATCCCGTGGCGAACGCGGGACAAGACGCAGTGCACGCCGATTGCATCGCAGAAGAGAGCCATCCGGTAGACGAACCAGGAACGAACGGGGGGCCACTTGTCGGAGAACGACAGCGGTGGCGGACCAGCCACCATCTGGAAGATGGACGCGGACATTGTCATCGGGAGCCAGAGCAGGGAGATCATTTGCACGGGAGTCATAGGCCGCTTTGTGCTGGGCACGAGTTAGCTGCATCCGGCGAAGGACCGGAACATGGTCGAGGTCGGGGACATGGATGGACGGCACCGTCGTCCGCAGCGTGCGAGCAAGGCAAGGTAAAAATCAGAACCAGCATCGGCCACCCTGCATAAGAGCCGTTTGACGATATGTACTCCCTTCTCTGCTTTACCATTGGATTGGGGGTACAGGGAACTGGACGTGACATGTGAAAAATTGTACCGTCTGGCAAAGTTGGACCACTCTTGACTGGCGAAGCAGAGGCCATTGTTGGACATGACCGTGAGTGGGATGCCGTGTCGAGCAAAGGTTTCCTTACACACACGAATGACTGCAGCTGAGGTGAGGACGTGCAAGAAGTAGTCCACAATGAGGACATAGTCTCGGCCAAGTGCATGGAACAGGTCGATGCCCACCTTGGCCCAGAGCGACATGGCCAAATCATGGGGTTGCAAGGTTTCCTGTGGTTGCACAGGCTGGAATCGCTGACATGTTGGGCAGTTGAGCACGGTGTTGGCTATGTCCTCGTTAATCCCAGGCCAGTACACTGTCTCTCGGCCCATCGGCGGCACTTCTCCACACCCAGGTGGCCCTCATGGTGCTGTTCGAGGACAAGCTGGCGCATGCTGTGCGGGATGACAATGCGGTCCAGTTTGAGAAGAACCCCGTCTACTGCCGCCAGATCATCTCTGACATTATAGAATTGAGGACATTGGCCCTTGAGCCACCCGTCCATTAGGTGGTGCATGACACGCTGGGACAAGGGGTCGGCAGCCGTCTCGCGACAAATTTGGACGAGGCGTTCATCCGTTGCAGGCAGATTGGAGGCAGCGAATGCCACATGGGCATCAACCTGGCAAACAAATCCCGCTGGGTCACATGGTGTGGTGAGAGAGCGTCAGTGACGATGAGCTCCTTGCCCGGGGTGTATACAAGCTGGAAGTCGTAGCGCCTGAGCTTGAGAAGAATGCGCTGCAGGCGAGGCGTCATGTCGTTAAGGTCTTTCTGAATGATATTGACCAGCGGTCTATGGTCTGTCTCGATGGTGAATTGAAGGAGTCCGTAGACATAATCATGGAATTTAAAGACTCCGGTAAGGAGGCCCAGGCACTCCTTTTCAATCTGCGCATAGCGCTGTTTGGTGGGGGTCATCACACGCGACGCGTATGCAACGGGGGCCCATGATGAGGCCTCATCACATTGAAGGAACACTGCTCCAATGCCGGATTGACTGGCATCTGTAGAAATTATGGTCTCTTTGGTCGGATCAAAAAATTCCAAGACCGGGGCCGTGGTCAGCTTTGCCCTGAGTTCCCGACATTCGTGTTCATGGGCAGGGAGCCATTGGAACTCTGTCGTCTTCTTGACCAGATTCCTGACAGCCATGGTATGAGAGGCGAGGTTAGGGATGATTTTCCCTAAAAAGTTGATCATGCCCAAGAAGCGGAGGACCGCCTCCTTGTCCTCCTCAGTCACTGTGAGGAAAGGGCGCTAGAGATCACAGGCGTACCCGAGAGAGAACAGTGACGACAGCGAGGTTAGCGTGTGCTAGAGGAGTGAGGACCTACTGCACCTCCATCCAGATGGCCTGTCTCAAGTGAGTTATTGATTTCCCACATAATTATCCTTCCCTTTCACTGAACCCATGTACATTTTCTGGCAGAATCACCATCTGATGAGGCCGGGTTATCCAGAGTCACTGCACCCTCTGTCACCCAAGAGACCAGTTCAGAGGAGAGCTCCAAGGGAAACACCAACAATGCATCATAGCTACCACCCACACCTTTCACCAGGCCAGAGACACACACCTCAGTGAGCGACACTAGTAAACAAGCTTCGGGGTATTATCTCTGAGCACCACACATCTGCTGATGCACATCTGGTGGAGGCAGGAACACACAAGGGAGACAGCAGTCGACTCAGCTGGATCCCAGCCAGATGTTGAGCCTCTGCAGAAGATTTCCCTCCTGAGAATCAGGAGGGGGTGTCAGTGACATTCCAGCAATTGCAAGGCCACTTGGAGGAGGTTCAAAGCCTTAAGGTGCAGAAGATGCTGCCAGCATTGTACAGTACCCAGTCCAACTGCTAGGGTGCCGACCACAATGGATAATCTGGAACATGGTGTCCGAGACATCAGTGGAGGTCCAAGGCATTGCTCAGTCTGTGACGATGATGGTTGATGGCCTTGACATCATGTCCCAGTCACGAAGGGACATGTCCTAGACACAGGTAGACATTGCCAAGTCACTCCATAGGGTGGGCTTGTCACTGGGGATCATCACTGATGGGGTTTTCACCGGGGCGCAGCCAATGGAGAGCCTCCAGGACTGGCTACACCAGATGATTCAGTGGCTTCTGGAGCTCACTCCAGCTCCCCCTCCTTCCCAAAGGTCCCCTACGGGTACCCTTATGGAGTCAGAAGCACTGGAGCCCATCCTTTGGTCTTCCACCAAGGAGACTAAGGTGATCTCCAGTTCTGCTAAATCCTAACCCTCCTGACACTGGCACATCTCAAGGGTAGTGGGCAGAACAGAATGGCACAGCGACGCCTGTCAGCTGGCACCCACGGCTCCAGGCCCACCAAAGGATGTCTGCCAAGGGCATCAAAGACCAGCAGCTGCCTCCAAATCTGATGTGAATTCTGGGGGCACACCTCGATGTAGCAGTAGATCACGGTGGAGCAAGTGGAGCGCGGAGCACTGAGTGGGCTCTAGTTATCTCACTGTCCATAGCTAGGGGGAACGGAAATCTATCCCGTTAAAATGTTCATCAATAAAACATTTCACACCTGAAACCTTTAACGCCACTGTCATTCTAATCTTCACAGCGAACCAGCCTGCACCTCCACCCCTTGTTCCCCACACTCTCCCCCTGCTCCCCCTTGGCACAATGATGCAAGATCACAAACCCCCCCCCCCCCCCCCCCCCCATGGAGACTGCATAATATTCCGATCCTGTACCAGAGCCAAACAGTGGCTAGGATACTGGACAGAAATCTCAATATTTTTTTATTTAGTAAGACAGTGAGGAACAGATACCTCACTCCATAAATGATTTCACAATGAAATAGGGATATGGTATACTAAAGCAAACATTATTACAAACACAATATTAGAATATTTTTAACATCACAAAATATTTTTACAATTATCCCTTCAGCAATGCTGCTCAAATACAGTGAATTCAATACCATTAACTTATATCTTTATTCCCACTCAAACAACAAGAAAAAAAAACATTTCAATGTTCAATCCACTTGAACTTCCATTGGCACTCAGGGATACGTGCTGTACAAAAATGTTCTTTGAGAAAGAGAGATATTTCAACACTGCTTTAAAGACAAGACCTGAATCCAGTCAGAAACCTGTAGAGAAGTTGGCTGTATTTCTTCAGAATGTGTTGCAACTGGTTTGTTCACCCTTCAAACTACACCGTTCTTCTGTCTGAAAATGTAACTTTTAACTGAATTCCAGGGAGAAAAGTGCCCGACGTCTGTTTGCAGCCTCATCTAAAGCTCCACTGACTTGCTTTTCCTGCAAAATACCTGATATCTTTGCTCCACCCAGTAATGCCATCATCTTATCAAACAGAAATCTAATAAACTCCACAGGGAATCCCCTCAATCCAAACAAACCTGCATTCGACCAAGCTTTTAAATGATGGCTTCATTGCACCCCTAGCTTCCAAAAGCTTAGTTGTCTTTCAAACTAGGATTTATTTGCAAATGTGATTGCAGCACTCACACACACACACACACACACCAACCTGGGCTTTTAACCCTTACTGCAGCAATATTGATGGTATTGGGAACTCTTGAGTGTCGGTCATTTTCACATTGTGTGGGGCAATCTGATCATGTCCAATTCTGTGGCCTAAGAATATGATTTGAGCTTTTGCGAATTCACATTTAGCCAAATTTACCACCAATCCAGCTTCCTGTAGTCTATTGAATAATTTCATTAAATGTTCCAAATGCTCCTTCCACATTTGACGAAACACCACCATGTAGTCAATGTACATTGCCCAATTGTTTAGTCCAGAAATGCCTTTTGTACGTGGGTTAATGTCAGTAGATTGAGCCTGGATGGATGTTTTTTCTTTGGAATAGCATTTTCGACATCTACTTCATGCATAATTACTTTTGTATTTCAAATTTATTTGCACAGACAGCTCTATGGACTAATAACTCATTTCATTTTGGTCATTTTGATGTTCCTCTGGAAGGTAACTCAATAATTTATCCCAATTTCTTATTACTTCCTCATTGTCTAATCTAAATTGGGGAATGTCAAATTCAGAAACTTCTAGATTTATCTTATATTGCGTTCTTAGTTTTTTTTCTGATGCTTGATGAGGTTCTCACTAATAAATCACAAACATTGATATTTTTCTGCATGGGGAACTCGCTGGGGAAGATCAGCTCCTCAGAGATCGTGGTGCCCGCTTGAATGGCTGCCCTGAAATCAAAATGAGGTTTAGGGCTCCCACAATACCAGCCCCCACCACCTTCCGCCCCCCGCCCCACCACGGACACAGGAACTCCTTACAGACATGGACGACAACCCAACTGAAAGATCCTCTTGTCTCTACTCAGGATAAGGTACTCAGTCTGGTTTGAAGATGTATCCAAACACTCTATTTTTCAATCATTCACTTAATACATTTGCACAAAATTGAATCGAAAAACATTTGAGAGGAGTTTGAAAAGTCCTTGAGATATGGGTAAGAAAAAGAAAAGAGCTTCAAAGTAAAAGTAATTCCAGAAAAGCTACAAAATATAAGTGATAACAACAAAGGCTTTAAAAGTAATATTCACGAATGCTTCAAGAACCTCGGAAGGCTAAAATTATTCTCATAAACAGTCACAGGGATCACGTTCTTAAGGAAATTCTTATCTATGGTTTAGCCCCTTCTTTACTTTCATTGGTTCTAATTCTCAGCTGTGGCATTCTTATTTATTCAAACTCCTGACTGTCACTAAGAACATGATTTGTTCTCCAAGCATTGGTCATTATTTAAAATCCACTAATGTCCATCAAATTAATTAAATGTCTACGAGCACCCACCACATATGCTATTCCGACAAAGATAAGGGGCGTGATTCTCCGATTTTGAGCCTTCCTGCGGAGGATCTGTGACATTTGACGTGAAAATAATCAGCAATGCCCCCTCACCGACCCTGTGGCCACTGAAGGGCTAACAACTGTGCCGCGTAAAACTCCCAGCATCCTACAATATTAACAGCCGGTGAATGGCCGGGTCCGTGGCCGTACATGCAAACGGCGATGACCTGCAGCGGTTACGCCATAAAACATGCCGAATTCCCAATCGCTGAGGCAACACATCAACCACGCAGTTGGAAACTCTGTCCGTTGGGGGTGGAGCATCGGTGGAGGGTCTTCAGGAGACGCGCTAAGGCAATTCCAATCGCATGCGACACACGATACACTGATGCCATTTCGGAGGTGGTGGAGCATACAAATACTGCGTCAAACAGGCACCGATCCCGATGACAACGTCAAAAGGGGTTCTCCCCCTGATCGGCAATAACGGAATCGGTGTTGGGAAACAGAGAATCCCACCCAAGGTGCTTCCATTAACTTTGCTTTTGGTACATTTTTATTACTAAATGTTTCTGTTGCTAGGTTGAGATACTTTCTCATCACTAAATATATTGTGAAACAATGATCTATTCATTACAAAGGTGGTAGCACAGTGGTTAGTACTGTTGATTCACAGCTCCAGGGTCCTAGGTGTTGTGTTAGGTACACTGGTATAACACTGGCTGCAACTGGATGCAGCTTAGATCTTGAAGTTAGTTCAATCAGGTTTATTGAACTAATAGCACAGTTAGCACAGTTCTCTGTGAGTACGACTCTCTGCTAACTTAAGTGTGGTTACTCTGTCTGACTGAACCAGACTAGCTCTTGGCCACGTGGTGGAGGTGTGAGATTGTAACAACACCCTTGACTGACTATCTAGATGTTTATCAGTGGAAAGAGGCGAGTGTCAGTGCCTCGTGTCTTTTATAGTCAAATCCCACCCCTGAGTGTCCTGCCTGTTTATTGGTAATGTTCTGTTCTCTCTGCTTGTCTGTACCTGCCTGTATATCATTGTGTTTGTGTCTGCATATCATGACAACAGGTTCGATTCCCAGCTTGGGGCACTGTCTGTGTGCAGTCTGCACGTTCTCTCTGTGTTTACGTCGATTTCCTCCAAGTGCACTGGTTTCCTCCCACAAGCCCCGAAAGATGTGCTATTGGGTCATTTGGACGTTCTGAACTCTCCATCTCTTTACCTGAACAGGCGCCTGAATGTGGCGACTCAGGGCTATTCACAGTATTGAGAATCCCGATTCTATTGCTGTCAGTCTGGTCTCAATAACATTTGAGACGGATTAGCAGGTATCAATTATTGTTTATTTTAACCAGCTAGCTGGGTGACTCACTCTATTGGGAGAGCAGGACACAACCATGTCTCCTGGATCTTCAACAGCGAGTGAACAAAAGGACAAAACATTTCTGTACAGATACATTCAAGTTGCATCAAATTTCACATACATACGACCAAATAAGGCAACAGTAATGAATGCAAAATTCCCATAGACTATCCCGACACACTTCTTGACCTGGCCATATATCCTGATTTGCTCATTTCACATTCCTCAGCCCTGGGCTCACTTCACATTCTTCAGCCCTTGGGGGGCCCCTTTCACTCAGCATTCTCCTCCTAGCAACCACCCATCCTCCATCCAAGCCATGCTTTGCCCAGTTCCTTTGTTTATTCCCTGATAACTCACCGGGTATCCTCTACATTATCCTAACTAATGATTCCATTTTGTATCACATTCGTTTGTTCAATTTCTCAGTATCTTCATTGCAGTGTTAATGTAAGCCTACTTGTGACAATAAAGATTATTATTATTTATGCAGGTTGTCTTTTGAAACAACATTAGCTTTGTACAGTAATTCTCAAAATGTGCAGTGGCCAAAATCTGTGTGGATGAGCAACCCCATTATTTTTGCGCCCACCCAGTGCCGTAGACACTGTGGCCCAAGGTCGTCGCAGAGCTGGATCATTTGGAACGCTTGGGCATCATCCATCCCGTCCATTTCGCTGCTTCTTCTCCACAGCTACCAGACTCCTCAACAACTCTCCCTTGGACTGATCTGTTCCCTATAAGAACACTATTCATGACATCCAACGCTGTTCTTGTTTGGCCCTTGATTTGCACTGAAACCAATCACTATCTGTTGATGTACCATTTGTCAATGTACTCTGTTGATTATTCTTTTGTCTACTATGCACGTACTATGTACGTTCCCTTGGCCGCAGAAAAATACTTTGCACCGTACTTCGGTACATGTGACAATAAATATCAATCAATCAACCAGTGGTCCCGGTGCTAAATCCCGACAGGTCCATATGTCTGTGCAGGACAACAAGGTGATGGTAAACTGGGTCTCACACCTTGACCGTCACCCAGTCCCGCGCACTGAGGACCGGTATGCAAAACTCAGCGATGGAACAACATTCACAAAGCTTGACATGAGCCGTTAGTACCTGCAGCTGTAATTTTCAAGATGGCGTTGGTGCGTGGCGACTCCCCGTGAGCTCTCTCACACAGATCCTCTTCCTACATCTCTTATAGCCGGACCAACCTCTTAAAGCTAAATTCTAATATTGACATAATCTCTAACCTTTATCTTTTATGTTTACTAATACGTCTATAGATCCTCCGATGTCCATGGGCCAGCCACATGACCTGACTCGACCCAGCAAAACTCCTTCAGCAACCCGACCTTGGCCTTGACTGAGAAGTGGAAGAGGCCCAACGTGGAACTCCGACCCCAACCTCGCGTAGTAAGTGACCAAGCTCCCAGAGACCCCGACCCGGCCTATGAAGCGATCCCGGCACGCACGCCGCCTCCCCACACCTCCCCCCCCCCGCCACCGACCCCACCACCACCACGAGACCAGCCCCAACCCGGAGAAGCCCATCCAGACTCACCAGCAGATGGAGGAAAGGAGAATCCACGTGGAGGCTCAATCAGGCCTATACCAAGGCCCGATTCCAGGAACAACTGACCAGATCAACAACGCTGGAAACAAATATGTGACCCGGCCCAACCTGATCCAGGAGACCTTACCTGGGACCCAAATTCAGACTGAAAACCCCCAAAATGGCGGAGACCCAATGCAAAGACTTAAATGCACCGAAAGGGAGGCAGTACCTCGTGGAACACAGGGGCCTGACAGGATCATGAGCATCCTCCCCCCCCCCCCCCCCCCCCCGCCCCCCGGCTTCCCCAAAATCACAACCAGTGCCCAGGAACCCGCCAGACGCGACCCTGAAATAGCAAACAGAGCCTGGGTTTCTGTCAGATGCAACCATTTACCTTCCCCAAGGTCAGACTTCTCCCATCGGATCCCGGGACCATCCAGAAACAGCCGCTGACCAAGGAAGCGAGGGAAATGCGGTGGTCTGCACGTGAGACTAAAGCAACACGGTTTCAGGTCTCCTCTCCCCAGCTCCTGGCAAACATGCAAGCGATTGAAAACAAGCTGGACAAGCTTAATGCTGGACTTACCTATTAGAGGGAAGTGAGAGACTGTTGTGTGCTCTGTTTCACGGAGGCATGGCTCACCCCTGCTTCACCTGACTGTGCCACACAAACTGACGGTTTCTCAATACACCAGATGAACCACACGGTGTCATTGGGCAAATGAAGGGGGAGGGGTTTGCCTCCTCATCAACTCGCCCTGGTGCTTGGATGAGACGACTCTGGCGACCTACTGCGCCCGGACCTGGAATACCTGAATGTGAAGTGCCACCTGTACTACCTTCCACGGGAGTTCACTTCAGCCATTATCACAGCGGTCTACATCCCACCCCAGGCAGAAGTGAAGAAGGCACTTGAAGAATTCAACACCACTATAAATAACAATGAAACAGAACACCCAGAGGCCTTGTTCATCATGGCTGGGGACTTCAACCAGGCCAACCTCAAGAGTACTGACAAATTCCCACCAACACATCTCCTGTCCCACCATGGGCCCCAACATCCTTGACCACTGCTATACAAACATCAAGGGCACCTAATAATCCATCCGCCGACCGCACTTGGGAAAGTTGGACCATAAGACTTTGCTCCTTCTCCCGACATACAAGCAGAAACTTAAGCAGGCGAATCGGGTTAAGAAGGTGGGAAATGCTGGTCTGGATGAGGAGATGCCGGCGCTGGACTGGGGTGGGCACAGTAAGAAGTCTCACAAATACCAGGTTAAAGTCCAACAGGTTTATTTGAAATCACAAGCTATTGGAGTGCTGCTCCTTCATCAGGTGAAGTGGAGGCAGGTTCACAATCACACCATATATAGGCAGGGACACAATTGCAAAATAATTACAGATTGGAATGTGAAGAATGATTGGAATGTGGATCTTTACAGGAATGAACAGTGTGAGTGGAGAGAGTGATAATAACAGGTTATCGAGGTGCGAATTGTCTCAAGCCAGGATAATTAGTAAGATTCTGCAACCCTGGGCAGTATGGTGGGGCTTACATGTAATGTGACATTAACCCATGATCTCAGTTGAGGACGTCCTCATGCATGCGGAACTTGACTATCAGTTTTTGCTCGGTGACTCTGCATTGATGCTCTGAGACGCGCTCCTAAGCGACTGCTTGGAGTCAGTGGTCTGGTCCATATTCAAGAACTCAACGACCAACCGATACTCCATTCCGAGGTTCCCACCTGCTTCAAGAAGACCACCATCAGACCATACAGGTGCCAAAGAAAAACCAGGCAACGTGCCTCAATGACTATCATCCTGTGGCCTTGATATCTATCATTATGAAGTGCTTTGAGAGGTTGGTAATGAGACACATCAACTCAATACTCCCAGAATGCCTAAATAGATTGCAATTCACATACGGCCACAACCGGTCCACAGCAGACACTACCTCCCTGGCCCTACACTCAGCCCTAGAGCATCTTGACAATAAGGACTCCTACATCAGACTCCTATTCATTGACTACAGCTCCACCTTCAACACCATATTCCCAGCCAAGCTCATATCCATAACCCCAAAACATAGGATTTGGCTCCTCCCTCTGCAACTGGATCGTCAACTTTTTAACCTACAGACTGCAATCAGTGAGGATCAACAACAACACCCGCTCCACGATAGTCCTCATTACTGGGGCCAGGTAAAGCTGCGGCTTACCTGCCCTACTATACTCCCTATCCACGCACGGCTGTGTGGCAAAATGTGGCTCCAACTCCATCTACAGGTTTGCTGATGACACGACTGTAATGCAGCAGATGAGTCAAAGTACAGGAGGGAGATAGAGATCCTAATGGTGCGGTGTAACAACAACAATCTCTCCCTCAATGTCAGCAAAACCAGCAGCGGTCATTGAATTCAGGAAGCAATGTATTGCAAACACCCCTGTCTGCATCAATGGTGCCAAGATGGAGATGGTTGACAGCTTCAAATTCCTAGGTGTGCACATCAAAAATAATTTTGTTGGACAATTTTGTCAAACGTGAAGAGGTCCTACAAGCTGAATTTAGGGAGGTGGAGATGGTTGACAGCTTCAAATTCCTACGTATGCACCAACAAACTGTCCTAGTCCACCCATGTCGACACTATAACTAAGGAAGCACAACAGGGCCTATACTTCCTCAGGAACCTTTGGCAATTTGATTTGTCCATTTTGACTCATATCAATTTTTACAGATTCACCATAGAAAGCATCCTATCTGGCTCCAACACAGTTTGGTATGGCAACTGGTACGGTCTGCAGAAGTGTTTTCCAAGGCCTGAGTATTGAACCAGCCTTAACGTGGGGTTTTCCCTCATTGTTAGGCCTTAGCTTAATAAACAGAGCAGACACACAACCTGGTTAAACTGGCTATTGATTATCCCAAGCTTGGTTTCGTGTACACGAGAGATGGACCTGGATAATGCCAAGATCAATCTGCTGAACATCGATAAAAACACATCGATTATACAATTTCCAAAAAATAGCCAACCCCAGTTGGACCTGATCCAATTTCTGAAGCTGTCATGTTTAAACTATCCAATAAAATTGTGATGAACCCATGATTGAGCCTCATCCTGTCACCAGTTGTTTACCAAAGGTTTTAAGTTCAGTTTGAATTGTTTTCCCCATCCTAACATCCTGTTCACCCATTGTTCATTCGGGTCAGGATGGCAGAACTGGCATCCTGTTTTCTCCATGGATTGTTTCAGAGGGACAGAATATCAGAAGTGGCTTCCTTTTCGCTTCATGTATTGTTCCAGAGGATATTGGAGGCCACTGATTAAAAACGTGTTTACTAGTCATCTGCTGACCACTCATCACCTGTGCCTCAAAAACATGGGCAAGTTAGCTGGCCTTCATCCCATCATGCATTGTGGCCACTACTTGTAGCTGGAATTTACATGATTATCACTGCTATGTCCCAAAATACAGGTTCAATGGTTAAGAATGATTACCCAGTACACTTTTGATAATTAATGTCAATCCTTTATAATGGATTATGTAGAACTATTCGAGTGGCATCCTAGCTATTCAGCTTTAAAATGTCTCATCACTGGACAGCCCCTTCTTGGCTCAAGATAATAAAAAACTACAGAGAGTTTTGAACACAGCCCAGTCCATCACGCAAACCCACCTCTCATCCATTGACTCTGTCTCTGTCTACACCTCCCACTGCCTTGGGAAAGCGGGCAGCAGAATCAAAGACCTCTCCCACCTGGGTTATTCTCTCTTCCAACCTCTTCCATCGGGCAGGAGATACAAAATCCTGAGAGCACGTACTAACATGTTCAAAAACAGCTTCTTTCCTGCTATTACTGTGCAGCTGAATGACCCTCTTATGGATTGATTGTTCTCTCCACGCATCTTCTCTACTGTGAGTTCTGCACTCCATAAGCTTCACCCAATGTCTGTGTCCAAGCATTTACATTGTGTATCGATCGTATGTCCTGGGCTGAATTCTCCACCGTTGTGATTCTCCATTTATGGGCAACCCGGTGGTTTCCCGACGGCGTGGGGCAGCCTCCCAATGGGAAACCCCATTGACCAGCCAGAGAAAGGGGGAATCCCGACAGCGTGCCGCACCAGAAATCTGGTGCAGAGAGAGACGGAGAAACTCGCTCACCATGTTTTTCATGTATAGAACGATCTGTCTGGACTTTACTCAGATCAATACTTCTCACTGTACCTCGGTACATGTGACAATCAACTCAAATTCAAATCCAATCCAGCCGGTCTTAGATCCAGACTCTCAGAAATACGTGGCAGCAAACACCCATAGAGGGTTGTATGAATGCAACCGACCGCCTTTTGGGTTTCACAGCCTGTGCGATTTTCCAACAGGTGATGGAAAACATCCTGTGGGCCGACCCAGGGTGGCCATACAACTGGATGACATACTCATCCCAGGGGCCTCGGATAATAACTTCTGGAGAACCTGGCCAAAGTCCTCCGGCGTTTTGAACAGGCCGTCATCCGCCTGCACAGGGAGAAATATGTTTTTAATGACACCGAGGTCACCTATCTGGGATACCGGGTTAAAGGGAAGGGGCTTCACCTGGTGGAAGACATGGTGCTTCCCATCCGGCAGGCTCCAATCCCGAAAGGCCCAACTGAATTCCATTTGTTTTTAGCACTTATCAACAACTCTGTGAATCCATCCCCAACTTGACCACACTGCTTAGTCTGCTCCACCTGTCTGTTAAAAAAAGGACACCCGTGGGAATGGAACTCCCCATACCAGAAGACATTGAAAGAGGTAAAAATGTACTTGTCGTTGAGAATCTGCTGGCGCACTTCCCCCCCCAGAGAAACCACTTCTTCAGATGTGTGACATCCCCCCTACAGCGTAGGAGCCCTTCTCACACACAGGATGCCCAGCGGGTCAGAGTGACTGCACTGGCCGACGCCGAACGGAACTATGCCCAAATTGCGAAGGAGGCCTGGCTGTTGTGTTTGGTGTAAAGACGTTCCACCAGTATGTCTACGGTCACGCATTTACGGTCTATACAGACCACAACCGTTACTTGGACTAATCAAGGTGGATCAAATGATTCCCCCGATCGCATCTGCCAGGGTCCAGTAATGGGCATTGCTCCTGGCTGCATATGAGTACATACTAGAACACCGGTCGGGCACACAGATCCCACATGATGATGCATTGAGACTCCTGCCCCCTCTACAAGAAGTAGTCGCAGCTCTCCACATCATGGACCCACAGCTATCGAGGGTCCGACACATGGTCCACTATATTAGACGTTTAGCTGCTGCAGTATAAAGAGTCAAAGGTTCTGCTGCTTTTCCACAAAACACCTTTAATTTCCTTCAACAGACTTTGCACAAAACGCTAACATCACATCACCTGACACACGGGCCACTTGAAGCCCCTTTACTTTCCATTCATTAGAATTGTCTCTCTTGTAGTATACCATGGTTCCTTACTGAAAAACGGCATCTAATGGCCGTACATTATGTCTTAAATTTCTGCGATTTCTGTCAGAGACTTCTGCTTCCAGGAAGGCTTTTCTACTGCACTGTAATGCATTTAAATGCTTAGCAAAAGCAGAGCTAATTGTAGTCCCTTCCCAAGCTGGAGTCAGGTCATCTAAGATGGATGCAATTTTAGGGTTTCTACCAAACTCTAATTGATAGGGACTATAGCCCCCAACTATCCACAATGAATTCTTTGCATGTACCGCCCATGCTAAAGCTGAATTTAATTTGCAGTTTGGTCTATCCGCCAAAATTTTCCGGAGCATGTCATCTATTTCCGCGTGGTTTCTTTCACACATACCATTACAAAATGGGCTTTCTGCAGCTGTATTCATAATTGTGATATTCACATTTTCACACAAATCCCTAAACTCATCATTAGAGCATTGGCTGTAAGGAATTCTGCCGGTGGGTACATTCCTGTCCCTTCCCATTTTTCCACGATTTCATCCAGAATTACGCTCTTTTCTTTACTTCGTACAATCGTTGAATGACCAAATCTGGTTGCTAAATCTAGAAAATGCAAAATAAATGTATTATTGGCTTTATCCCAGATCTTAAGGTCCATGGCCACAATGTTGTTAAAATTCTTGGCCAATGGTAAGGTTACTGTCGCTCACGTTGGTGTCCTTCTGTACTTCTTACAAACTTCACAGTGATCACTAACCTGTTCTATCAGTTTAGTATAGTCTTCATACCTTCCCCCTGCATCCGTTGATACATATTTCAGCCTCCGAGGAGACGGATGCGTAAATTGTTTATGCAGTTTTAATACAAGCTTTTATCAGCTAAAGTCCCATTTTCAACCGCCATTAACACATCTTTAACTGCACTTGAAATATTATTTGTCAGGAATGGAATACAATAGTGTCCCGACTGTGTAAATTGTAAGTCCACCGTCTTTCCAAAACCTGTTGCATTATGAAAATGAAATGAAATGAAAATGAAATGAAAATTGCTTATTGTCACGAGTAGGCTTCAATGAAATTACAGTGAAAAACCCCTTATCCTGCTAATAGTATGTCTTCTATATTCTGCTTTATAGCAGACTGACCTATGTGGGTCATCAGAGCCATCGGAATAAAATGTTTGCCCAGAAACGTTTTTAAAGCTTCTGTCATCTGATCGAATAAGGTATCCTTATCCGCAAACTGAACTCCTGTCAGAACCAGGAGCCTATCCATGTTGCTCACTCTAGCACAGTCAAGTAATTTAAAGGCCAACACAGACTGTGGAAATTCCAGGTTGTGTTTCTGCAGCCTTTTATATAGTCTGCCAAATTCCATTATATAGTCTTCCATGGAGAATTCCTCTATTTTCCAGAACCTATCAAAATCCGACCATGCTTCATACGCACTTAACAAATCATCCTTTTATAAATCTTATCCATGTAACGTAATAGAGTCTGCAGACCTTCTTCTGAGTCTAACTCTTCCAATTCCAGCTCAGAAAACACTTTGCTTCAGATTTTACTGTCATAAGGTAAAGAAAGAGCCAATACCATACCTTGTTTTCTCTTTCCCAAGGCAGTTAGCTGAGTCCACATAACTACTGCACTTCTCCATTGATCACATGATGCCCTTTCAGAAAATAAGGGGGGTAGTCATATCCAGCCATCTTTACCCTCCGTTCAGCCATATATCTGTTTTTTTTCACACTCACTCCTTGGTTTGGTCTGGAAAAGTTGTATCTTTCAACCCTTCACATTTTCACAGCAACCGTCCTCTGCTACCATTTGTTAGACGTTTAGCTGCTGTAGTATAAAGAGTCAAAGGTTCTGCTACTTTTCCACAAAACACCTTTAATTTCCTTCAACAGACTCTGCACAAAACTCTTAACATTACATCAGCTGACACAAAGGCCACCTGAAGCCCCTTTACATATCATTGTCAATTATTGGATGCTTAACATAAATGAGACAACTAGTTGGAACGTCGCTCAACCCATTACTTAACACAACATGGGCCCAGCACAGAGTGTGCCCGACGATCTGTGGGCCGCTATGTCAAATATCCTGGAGCTGAGCATGGAGGATGCCACCTTATTGTGGGGGACAAGGGTGGTCGTCCCGGAATGCGGTCGCACCCTCATGTTGCAAGACCTCCACAATGCGTATCCAAGATGAAGATGCTGGCCCCCAGCTATGTCTAGTGGCCCCGGATAGACTCAGACATTAAAAGGTGGCCCAGCACTGCGGCCCGTGCCAGGAGAACCAGAAGGCCCACCAGCTGTGCGAATACACTCTTGGGAATGTCCGGGAAAACCGTGTTCCCGCATCCACATGGACTTCACTGGCCCATTTCGGGGGGGGAACATTCTTCGTGATGATAGACACCCACACAAATTGGCTGGAGGTCCAGAAGGTACAAACAGCGACCACAAAGACAACAGTGGATAGGCTGTGGCACACATTCAGCACCCATGGTATACACTAAGTATTGGTGTTGGTTCACGGTGCCGCGTTCACTAGCAAGGAGTAAATTATATGCCGGTTAGCTTGACTTCAGTTGTTGATAATATTTTGGAGTCTATTTTTTAAAAATAACAAGTACTTTATTGAGGCATTTATAATTTTAACAATTTTAAACATCAAATTTTAACATAAACAAAAACACAGCAATATACCCAACAAACCCCCCAAGAATAGTCCCGCAGGCAACATGGCTTACATAAGTAGTGCCACCTTCCACCTTCCCCAGCCCACCGTCCGCTGGTTCTCCTGCCCTTACCCGTCTCTCCCATGTATCCCCTTCCACCCTTTACCCCCCCCCCCGCTCCCCCCCCCCACCCCCTGCTGACAAGAAGTCGATTAACGGCTGCCACCTCCGAGCAAACCCTGCAACAAACCTCTCAAGGCAAATTTAATTTTCTCAATTCCGCACCATGTCGCTAACCCACACCCCCGACTTCGGGGTCTCCGAGTCCCTCCATCCGTCTCCAGTCACCAGGGAGGCAAAGGCCAGGACGTTGGCCTCTTTACCCCCTTGGGCTCCTGGGTTTTCCGACACACTAAAGATTGCCACTACACTCACTGTTAGTACCTCTGACATAACGTCAGCAAATCCTGCCAGAAACAGGACCCCCCGCACAGTGCCTACACCTATCCTCCACCCCCTCAAAGAACCTGCTCATCCGGTCCACAGTTATGTGTGCCCTGTGAACCATCTTGAATTGTATAAGGCTGAACCTGCCGCACACCGAGGATGCATTAGCTCTCCTCAGGGCCTCCTCCCATAATCCAGCCTCCAACCCCCGCCTCCCCAGCTCTTCTTCTCCCTTCTCTTCACCTCCCCTATTGGGGCTCCCTCGCACTCCATCAGTTACTTATAAATCTCTGAGAGCTTGCCCTGTTCTCGACACCACCTTATCCTGCAGTTCCCGTTGAGGCAGGTGGGGGAAGGTCGAAACCTGCCTCCGCACAAAATCCCTCATGTGTACATACCGGAACCCATTCCCAACTAGCAACCCAAACTCCTCCTTCAGTTCCTCCAAGCTCAGGAAATCTTCATCAATAATTAGTGTCTATTATTAAGGGTGACATTGCGGAGTACTTAGAAGTGAATGGTAAAATAGGAAAGGTCAGCACAGGTTCCTCAAGAAGAGGTCATGCTTGACAAATCCGTTAGAATTCTTTGAGGAGGGAATGAGGAAGTTAGACAAAGGAGAACCAGTGGACGTGATCTATTTGGATTCCAAAAGGCCCTTTGACAAGGTTCCCCGCACTGGAGGCTGCTAAATAAGATAAGAGCCCATGGTGTTAGAGGCAAGGTACTGGCATAGATAATAATAATAATCTTCATTGTCACAAGCAGGCTTACATTAACACTGCAATGAAGTTACTGTGAAAAGCCCCGAGTTGCCACATTCTGCCGCCTGTTCGGGTGAAGAGAGGGAGAATTCAGAATGTCCAAATTACCTATTAGCACGTCTTTCGGGACTAGTGGGAGGAGACTGGAGCACCCGGATGAAACCCATGCGGATACAGGGAGAACGTACAGAAGTGCAGATAGAAGATTGGCTGACTGGCAGGAGGCAGGGAGTGGGGATAAAGGGGTCCTTTTCAGGACGGCAGCCGGTGACTGGTGGGGTTCCACGGGAGTCAGAGTTGGGCCCATAGCTATTCATAATGTACATTAATGATCTGGAAGAAGGAACTGGGGGCATTGTTGCTAAGTTTCTAATTTATAGAAAGATATGTAGAGGGATAGGTAGTATTGAGGAAGCAGGGAGGCTGCAGAAGGGCCTGGATGGTCCAGGAGAGTGGGGAAAAAGAAGTAGCAGATGGAATACAATGTTGAAACGTGTGATATTATGCACTTTGGTAGGAAGAATCGAGCTTAGACTATTTTCTAAATGGGAAAAGGCTTCGGAAATCAGAAGTACGAAGGACTGAGGAGTCCTAATTGTCAGGATTCTCTTAAGGTTAACATGGAGGCTCAGTTAGCAGTTAGGAAGGCAAATGCAATGTTAGCATTTACTTTGAGAGGGCTAGAACACAAGACCAGCCATGTACTTCTGAGGCTATATTAGCTGGGGCTGGTTTAGCTCACTGAGCTAAATCGCTGGCTTTTAAAGCAGACCAAACAGACCAGCAACATGGTTCGATTCCTGTACCAGCCTCCCCGGACAGGCTCTGGAATATGGCTTTTCACAGTAACTTCATTGAAGCCTACTCGTGACAATAAGCAATTTTCATTTTTTTCATTTCATAATGCTCTTGTCAGACCCCATTTGGAATATTGTGAGCAGTTTTGGGTGCCATATCAAAGGAAGGATGTTTTGGCCTTGGCAAGAGTCCAGAGGAGATTCACAAGAATGACTTCCGGAATGAAGGACTTGTCAAATGAGGAGCAGTTGAGGACTTTAGGTCTGTACACTATAGAGTTTAGAAGGACAAGGGGGGATCTCATTGAAACTTACAGAATACGGAGACACTGGGATAGAATGAATGTGGGGAGGACTTTCTCTCTGCAGGAGAAACTAGAACCATAGGGTACAGCCTCAGACTGAAGGGACAATTCTTTAAAACAGAGATGAGGAGGAATTTCTTCAGCCAGAATGTGGTGAATCTGTGGAATTATTTGCCGCAGAAGGCTGTGGAGGCCTAATCACTGAGTGCCTTCAAGATAGGTTCTTGATTAATGAGGGGATCAGTGCTTATGGGGAGAAGGCAGGAGAATGAGGATGAGAAACATATCAGCCATGATTGAATGGTGGAGCAGACGCGATGGGCTGAATGGCCTAATTCACTCCCATGTATTATGGTTATTAGATTTTGCATCACCCAACAGGTCAGTGAATCCAATGAAATGTTTTTCCAAGGGAAGGAAATGGGGAAAGGAGGGGTGAATCATTGAAGTTACAGGGCAGAAGAAAGCCATTTGACCCAACAAGTCTGCACCGACCCTTGGAAAGAGCACCCCACCCAAGCCCACACCTCCACCCTACCCCTGTAACCCAGGAACCCCTTTTGGACACTAAGGGTAATTTAGCCTAACCTGCACATCTTTGGACTGTGGGAGAAAACCAGAGCACCCGGAGGAAACTCCACGCAGACACAGGGAGAAAGTGCAAACTCCGCACAGACAGTTACCCAAGCCGGGAATCAAAATGGAAGTGAGTGGATCATTCTTTCAATAGCCAGAGCAGGTATGAGAAGTTGAATCGTTTATTTTATGTTCTCAGTTCCATGGTGTTTCCATTCCAGGTCTGGAGCTGGTGTTGATCAAGTGTAAATAATACAATTCTGTTTTTCTTTAACTAATTGAGTTTTCACGCATGGTGATAACCTTTTTACTCCAACTGGAACTAATGACAATGTTTACATAATCCTCATGGTCTCAGTGGGTGTCACTCACCTGTATTAAAAAAGGGCTCCACTGAGTGAGTGAGCTCAGAGAGTCAGTGAAAACTGAAGGACAATAGCTTTCATCACAGAACATGGATCTGGTGGATCTATTGTTTCTGCTCTTTGATGTCGAACCCATTTTCTATCGCATTCTTGGAGTGGTTGGAGTTCTATGTGAGTTATTATAACCTTGTGTGGTTGACTGCTCTGATAGTGGAACTTGTTAGTGTGGGGCATGTTACATAGTTGTATGTTTGAAGTTATGATTTCAAATTATGTTGATCTTTCTTTTATTTCAGGCAATGATTTATTTTGGATATTGAATCCTAGCTAACCAAGTGTTTATTGATTGACTTTCTCTCCAGGTTTCAGTGAGGATATTGTATTTGTGATCCCTCCCTCTTTCCATCTCTCTCTATACACCTATATTAGTGGATGCAGTTTCCTGAAATGATGGAACAAAAGTGGGAAGATGTTCTCCGAATGTGTTTGAAGTGTTTGTTGTCTCTTCCCAATGTATTATGTAAGAGAAAAAAAATTGCATTAATAGAATTCCTTTCACTGCTTGAGGGCATCCTAAAGCTCTTTACAAGCAATAAAAGACCTTTGAAATGTAATCATTGATGTGGCGTTTGTCATCTAGTCTGACACACCCTGATGTTCCCCCTGTCCCACCCCTGAACTCACATCTTTCTGTAGTTCTCTCATAACATGCCTTCTGCAGCTCACCTTGTCCAGGACAGCTACCCCCTTCTCCCCTGAACCCACAATTCTCAGTCTCAAATGTGTGTGTGCTGCCACTGACACCCGGCTAACAAATACAAGGAGAGTCTCAGTGTTGTGTGTGTCCCTGTTTTGTTGGAGTTGATTGTGAGGGTGTGTTCTGTAATGAAAAGAATGTGAATTATTTGCCGTATCATTTGCTACCTTCTCGGAATGCTCTGAAAGAATTGACAAGTAATGAGCTGTGACACATTAATGGTTTCATGAATCATCCATGTGCTCACTGCAGCTTATTCAACTGATTCAACAGCCAATCCGATCCTATGTCCATTCCAAGCACCTGAAATTAAATATAGAAACCCTCCAGTCTCACCGGTGAGTTCGTTTAGATTAATTTAACCTGATCTCAGTTACTTTTCTGTTCTAATTGCATTCTCCTTTTACATTGAGAAACTTACATTGGGAAACAGTCTCCACTCTGTTTCTTTTGTGTGAGTTGTAAAATTGGAAACTGTACCATTTTCTCTATTTACTCTTCATATTCTTGCTTCTCCTCACTGGACAATTTTGCTTTACCTTCTGTTTCAAATTCACAGCTAACTTAGTTGCAATTGTGACTCTATCTCGAGGAAGGTGTGGTCTCTCCAAAGGAGTCACTTGGTATCTGGTGGCTATGGCTGTCGCAGATCTGCTGGTTGTCATTATTCGGGTCATACTGGAAAAAGTTAATCTCTTCAAGCTGCACATTGTATTCAAATTCTCCCCATATGCCTGTAACAGCAGAGAAGTCATTGCTTCCACTGTTGTTAGCAGCTCTGTCTGGCTCACAGTCGCCTTCACCTTTGACCGTATGGTGGCCATTTGCTTCCAGAAACTGAAGATGAAATACTGCACTGAGAAAACTGCATCCACCGTTATCATAACCGTGTGTTTGCTCAGTCTATTCAACAAAATTCCGGTGTTTTTTAAGTATGACAGCAACAGCTGTCGGGTATCGTATGAATACTACTATTATCCTGTGTGGATGGTTTTCGAATGGATGGATCGCATTTTAACTCCAGTGCTCCCCTTTGTGCTGATCCTACTGCTCAATACTCTCACCATCAGGCACATCCTGATGGCCAGTGCAGTCCGCAGGAAACTGAGGGGACAGCGAAACGGGGATGAGAAGAATGATCCAGAAATGAAGAATCGAAGAAGATCCATCATTTTGCTTTTCACCATAACGGGCAGTTTTGTCCTGTTATGGATGACACGTGTCGTATATCTATCGATTCAGCGAATTACTGGAATGTATGAGATCTGGACAACTTCTGGCCTTATAACAGATATAATGGGAAGAATGCTTCAGTTATCCAGTTCCTGCACCAACACTTTTATTTATGTAGTCACACAGAGGAAGTTCAGAGAGGAGGTGATGAACGCTGTGAAATATCCCTTTACTGTCATCCTGAAGTTCATTAAATAATGGGAAGAAATCTGTCAAATTTAAACCCAGACTGGGCAGCAAAGTAATTATTGTTAAATTTTATTCCTTTCTCAGAGTTACAAAGCCAATGTGCAGAGTGGATGGGCAAGCCCTTAATCCACCTCCATACTTGCTCCAAAAGCCAATTCAAATTCAAATTGAATCCAATTCATGTGCACTGCAAGTGAGACAGACTAGATCCAAGCTGACAAGAACAGGCATTACACCTGACCTCAGGCTTGATCCTGCACTTGATTTTATCCAAAAGGCCGGGTAGGAAAGTTATCGTTCCTATCCAGCTCAACTCCTGGCCAATAAACATATCCAAAGGGCTTTGAAAACGGGATCAGATTGTTTCTCAAATCTCCGCATCATAGACTTCCGGTTGCGGCGATGCAGTGCTCAGCTGCACGTTCGGTGGCTCCCGCTAATTTTGGAATTTCGGGCTCTTTTAAGGGCCCGCAACGGCGCTGATTTTACTTTTCCCCGGTAGGGAAACCAGCCTCTGTACTTGGCGGCCGGTGAATGGGCTGGACTAGAAGTGGAGCGACCAGAAAATCAACTTTGCAGCAGAAGAGGGTGCGAGGCAGAAAGGACAAGATGGCGGCGGGCGGGGAACCGGCAGTGTGGCAGCAGTGGGCGAGGGAGCAGCAGGAGCTGCTGCGCTCCTTCCAGGAACCAAAAGCTGAGATCCTGGAGCCGTTGAGGGCGTCGCTGGACAGGCTCGGGGCAACTCAGACGGCTCAGGCTGCGGAGATTCGGGAGCTGCAGCAGACGGCTTCGGAGAACGAGGACAAACTCCTGGGCCTGGCGGTGAAGGTGGAGTCGCATGAGGCGCTCCACAAGAAATAGTTGGCATGGATGGAGGAGATGGAGAACCGCTCCCGCCGGAAGAATCTGCGGATTTTGGGCCTCCCGGAAGGGCTGGAAGGTTCGGATTTGGGGGCCTACGTGTTCCTGATGCTGAACTCGCTGATGGGTGCGGGTTCGTTCCGGGGACCCCTGGAGCTGGAGGGTGCCCATCGGGTGCTGCTGCGGGAGCCAGGCCGAACGAGCCGCCCAGGGTGGTGCTGGTCCGCTTTCAAAGCTTGGTCGACCGTGAGTGTGTGCTTCGTTGGGCGAAGAGGGAGAGGAGTAGTAAGTGGGAGAACGCGGTGGTCAGGATCTACCAGGACTGGAGTGCGGAGGTGGCAAAGAGAAGGGCTGGGTTTAACCGGGCGAAGGCTGTGCTCCACAAGAAGGGGGTCAAGTTTGGCCTGTTACAGCCGGCCGCCTGTGGGTCACTTATAAAGACCGCCAACTTTATTTTGACTCCCCGGTGGAGGCCTGGACTTTTGTCCAGTCGGAGAAGCTGGACTTGAACTGAGGACTGGGGGTTGGGGAACTTTGTACGCAACCTGGAGGCTTTGATATCCTTTTGCCCTGTGTTTTTGTTCTTTTTGGTTCTATTGGACAATGTTCTTTTTTTTGCTGTTCTGCTTTGTCTTTTCTGCTTTTCGGAATTGTTATCTGTTTACTTGGGTGTTTTATCATATCATGTTGGGATTTTTATTATTTCACTGGTTACGGGTTTGGGTGGGGTTCGCGGCCCTGTTGGGTCATGTGCCTGTCTTCCCGTGTTTTGGGTTGGGGGCGGGGCTTGGGATGGAGGCGCGGGCTTTTATCCCGCGCTGGAGAAGCAGGGGGCGGGGTCGGCATTGGGGGAATGGTTGTGTGACACTGGGGAGGGTAATTAGGGTGGTGGGAGCAGCCGGGGTCAGCGCAGGAGTCGGCTGACTTACGGAAGTACAATGACGGGAGCTATGCAGTTCGGGGGGGGCCTAGCTTGGGGAGGAGTGGGGGGGAGGTTTGGGGGGGGTGGGAAGAGTGGGGGGATACAGGGTTGCTGCTGGAATGGCCAAGAAGGAGCTGGAGCGTGCAGAGGGGGTCGGGACGGGGGTCTGTTGCTGTTGGGAATGGGCTGAGTGGGGGGCGCGGGCACGTGGCGGATTACGGAAGGGTGATGGCTAGTCGACAGGGGAGGGGGGCAGGTGGCCCTCCGATCCGGCTGATCACCTGGAATGTGAGGGGACTGAATGGGCCGGTCAAACGGTCCCGTGTGTTCACGCACCTGAGGGGGCTGAAGGCGGACGTGGCTATGCTTCAGGAGACGCACCTGTAGGTGGCGGATCAGGTTAGGTTGAGGAAGGGGTGGGTGGGCCAAGTGTTTCATTCGGGGCTGGATGCAAAAAACCGGGGGTGTGGTGATCCTGGTGGGGAAGAGGGTGTCGTTTGAGGCGTTGAGTGTTGTGGCAGACAGCGGCGGGAGGTACGTGATGGTGAGCGGCAAGCTGCAAGGGGAGCGGGTGGTGCTGGTTAATATATACGCCCCGAATTGGGACGATGCGGGTTTCATGCGGCGCATGTTGGGCCGGATTCCAGATTTGGAGGTGGGGGGCCTGATAATGGGGGGGGATTTCAACACGGTGCTGGATCCGCCACTGGATCGATCCAGTTCCAGGACGGGTAGGAGGCCTGCGGCGGCTAGGGTGCTGAGGGAGTTTATGGACCAGATGGGAGGGGTGGATCCATGGAGGTACGTGAGGCCGAGGGCCAGGGAATTTTCATACTTCTCCCATGTGCATTAGGCCTACTCACGGATCGATTTTTTTTGTTTTGAGTAGGGCGCTGATTGCGAGGGTAGTAGACGCTGAGTACTCGGCGATAGCCATTTCTGACCATGCCCCACATTGGGTGGACCTTGAGCTGGGGGAGGAGAGGGACCAGCGCCCGTTGTGGCGCTTGGAGGTGGGGCTGCTGGCGGGCGAGGAGGTGAAGGGGCGGGTTCGAGGATGCATTGAGAGGTACCTGGAGGCCAACGATAATGGGGAGGTCCGAGTGGGGACGGTCTGAGCGGCGCTGAAGGCGGTGATTCGGGGTGAGTTGATCGCCATTCGGGGCCACAGGGAGAGAGGGGAGCAGAGAGAAAGGGAGAGATTGGTGGGGGAGATGGTGAGGGTGGACAGGAGGTACGCGGAGGGAGGGGCTTTGCCCCTGACGATGTCTCGGCGCTGATCTCCTTGATTCTTAAGCGAGATAAGGATCCCCTACAGTGTGGGTCATACAGGCCGATCTCACTCCTGAATGTAGACGCCAAGGTGTTGGCGAAGATCTTAGCCACGAGGATAGAGGATTGTGTGCTGCAGGTCATCCACGAGGATCAAACAGGGTTTGTGAAGGGGAGGCAGCTGAACACTAATATACGGAGGCTCTTGAACGTTATTATGATGCCGGCAGTAGAAGGGGAGGCAGAGATAGTGGTGGTGCTAGATGCGGAGAAGGCCTTTGATAGGGTCGTGTGGGGGTACTTGTGGGAGGTGCTGGAAAGGTTCGGGTTTGGGGAGGGGTTTGTTAGTTGGGTGAGGCTGTTGTATGAGGCCCCGATAGCAAGTGTGGCCACGAATAAGAGGAGGTCAGAGTATTTTCGACTATACCGAGGGACGAGGCAGGGGTGTCCCCTGACCCCCCTACTCTTTGCGCTGGCAGTTGAACCCCTGGCTGGGCGCTGAGGGAGTCGGGGGATTGTAGGAGGCTGGTCCAGGGTGGGGAGGAGCACCGAGTGTCGCTCTATGCGGACGATCTATTGTTGTATGTGGCGGACCCGGTGGGGGGAATGCCAGTGGTGATGGGGATTCTCCGGGAATTTGGGGATTTCTCAGGATATAAGCTTAACTTTGGGAAAAGTGAGCTGTTTGTGGTTCACCCGGGGGACCAGGAGGGGGGGATTGGGAGGCTCCCACTGAAAAGGGCAGAGAGGAGCTTCAGGTACTTGGGGGTTCAGGTGGCCAGGAGCTGGGGGGCCTTGCATAAGCTTAACCTCACAAGGCTGGTGCAGCAAATGGAGGAGGAGTTTAAGAGGTGGGACATGCTGCTGTTGTTTTTGGCGGGTAGCGTGCAGTCAGCCAAGGTGACGGTGTTCCCGAGGTTTCTGTTCCTGTTCCCGTGCCTCCCCATCTTTATCCCAAAGACCTTTTTTAGGCGGGTTAACAGGAGCATTACGGGGTTTGTGTGAGCGCATGGGATCCCAAGGGTGAGAACATAAGAACATAAGAACTAAGAGCAGGAGTAGGCCATCTGGCCCCTCAAGCCTGATCCACCATTCAATGAGATCATGGCTGATCTTTTGTGGACTCAGCTCCAATTTCCAGCCCGAGCACCAAAACCCTTAATCCCTTTATTCTTCAAAAAACTGTCTATCTTTACCTTAAAAACATTTAATGAAGGAGCCTCAACTGCTTCACTGGGCAAGGAATTCCATAGATTCACAACCCTTTGGGTGAAGACGTTCTTCCTAAACTCAGTCCTAAATCTACTTCCCCTTATTTTGAGACTCTGCCCCTAGTTCTGCTTTCACCCACCAGTGGAAACAACCTGCCCGCATCTATCCTATCTATTCCCTTCATAATTTTAAATGTTTCTATAAGATCCCCCCTCATCCTTCGAAATTCCAACGAGTACAGTCCCAGTCTACTCAACCTCTGCTCGTAATCCAACCCCTTCAGCTCTGGGATTAACCTAGTGAATCTCCTCTGCACACCCTCCAGTGCCAGTACGTCCTTTCTCAAGTAAGGAGACCAAAACTGAACACAATACTCCAGGTGTGGCCTCACTAACACCTTATACAATTTCAGCGTAACCTCCCTAGTCTTAAACTCCATCCATCTAGCAATGAAGGACAAAATTCCATTTGCCTTCATAATCACCTGTTGCACCTGTAAACCAACTTTCTGTGACTCATGCACGAGCACACCCAGGTCTCTCTGCACAGCAGCATGCTTTAATATTTTATCATTTAAATAATAATCCCGTTTGCTGTTATTCCTACCAAAATGGATAACCTCACATTTGTCAACATTGTATTCCATCTGCCAGACCCTAGCCCATTCACTTAACCTATCCAAATCCTTCTGCAGACTTCCAGTATCCTCTGCACTTTTCGCTTTACCACTTATCTTAGTGTCATCTCCAAACTTGGACACATTGCCCTTGGTCCCCAACTCCAAATCATCTATGTAAATTGTGAACAATTGTGGGCCCAACACTGATCCCTGAGGGACACCACTAGCTACTGATTGCCAACCAGAGAAACACCCATTAATCCCCACTCTTTGCTTTCTATTAATTATCCAATCCTCTATCCATGCTACTACTTTATACCCTTAATGCCATGCATCTTTATCTTATGCAGCAACCTTTTGTGTTGCACATTGTCAAAGGCTTTCTGGAAATCCAGATATACCACATCCATTGGCTCCCCGTTATCTACTGCACTGGTAATGTCCTCAAAAAATTCCACTGAATTAGTTAGGCATGACCTGCCCTTTATGAACCCATGCTGCATCTGCCCAATGGGACAATTTCTATCCAGATGCCTCGCTATTTCTTCCTTGATGATAAATTCCAGCATCTTCCCTACTACTGAAGTTAAGCTCACTGGCCTATAATTACCTGCTCTCTGCCTACCTGGTCATCTGCTTCCACAATGGACACTTCCCTGTATGGAGTCAGTTCATGACAGCCAATGGTAATAGACTCAGACAAGTTGGTAAGAACAACATTATGCCCAGGCAATTCACACACAATGCCTCGCTTGGTATAGATGTTATACGACATGACTCATTAATTGTTGTCTGATATGGCTGCAACTGTTCAAGTGCCTTCCACACGAGATGATTGATCTGCTGGCTAAGGTCTGTAGCCGTTTCGGCATCCTGGTATATAGCCTTAATTGCAGCTGTCATTTGCCCTTTCATAACCTCAATCTCTTCACTATCTCTGCAATATCAAGGGTGTTGACAATCGAAACCCCTGCCCCATATCCTCCAACCGCCAGTACCACTATGTCTCTCTGTTGTCGCTTATGTGTTTTCAATCCACTCCCATCCAAAATCTCCCTCTCCAAGGCTACAAACAATCCTTGACCACAGCAATAGGCTGGAAGGTGTAGACTGGCGAGATTAATCATAACTTTCACATGTTCATATCCTGGTACTATCGTCACTGATTTATCAGTGGGGGTCAGAAGTCATCCGTGTCCCATCGTGTGGCGAGTGATATGCTCACCACATTCGGGCTTGGGGGTTGTCCTTGGACTCCTGATTGTAACCGAGCCGGAGCTCGCAGGTGTCACAGTGATGGTGATAGGCTTCTGCCTGGTCCCCACACATATCCTGTGGGGTCCTTGCTTCCTACAATATCCAGCCTGATTCTCGGCCTCCTGTGCTGACTGGCTGCCTACCTCACTTCCCCAATACAAAGCTGTTAATCTATCACATATCTGCCTGGTAGGCACCTATATAGTGAAATTCCAGACGGTGCCCTATCACTTTATATTTCACAATCGGGCGATTTGGGTCATCGATGGAATTTAATGTTCTCTGATATGTCATTTTAAAAAACAATGTCATCTTGCCTGGGGGCAAAGGTCCTGCATCCCAGCTTTCCGTATCACCTGTAATTCCCTTGATCCTGGGTTGCCAACTGATATAGGGCCTAGGTATTTCAGAATTGCAAGTAATTTGTATAAGCTGCTCCGTAGGGACGTATAGAGTCCTGTTTGTGCATACATCCTGAGTCCCATCATAATAAAAACCTAGACCACTCCTTCCTTTTGTATCTCTCAGAACATTTACAGCATCCCGCGCAGCCGGGTGACATTAGTACACATGCGATCATTGGTCTTTGTTTCAGCAATGTCCGGCTCCTTCCGTGTCCATGGTGAGGAGGTCGATGTTGATGGCTGCAACCAGAGATGAAGTGGGACCCCAAAGTGTGTTAGCAATAGAATCCTGTGGGTATAAACCTTCTGGCGCTCAATTTGCATCAGCTCCACTCCTCCCTCGAATACATCCTCTCCATGCCTTTGTCCCATATCCTGAGCCACTCTGGTGGCCCATCTACAAATCCAGATAATTCATATTATAAGTGGAGTAGCTGCCAATGCCATGGCTCCCCCCCCCCCCCCGCCTCTCCCCCCCCCCCCCCCCACCTCCCACCCCCCCAGCTCCTTGGGTTCGCCGACCCCCCGGAGGGTTCTCTCAATCCTTCTGACTATGGGTCCAGTGCTGCCACTGCGGACTGGGTTTCTCGTCTATTAAGGCACATGTTTGTCCAGCAATGATTCCTGCACAGGGTCCATCCCATCGAACCCCTAGTCCCTTTTTACTTGTCATGAGTTTGACCATGACCCTATCCCCTGGTAGTTTGGGGTATCCTTTCCAGTCAGTTTGGTCCAATCTCTATGCTGTTGCTGTACAATTACCTGACTCTTAAGGGCATGCAGGCGGTTCACCAGACCTTGCATGCATTGGAGTACAGGGCCTTTGCTTATCTCAAGTTCCATCCCTCCAGTTGCCACATACTACGGGAGGCACATCGCTCTTGGGCTAGACCCCGTTCCCCGGGCAGCGGTGGTTCTTTGTCACAACAATATTACAGGCAGGTCCCATACCCAATTATTCCCTTCCAGCAAAATAGCTTTGACGAGGCTGTTTTTAAGGTTCGGTTCATCCGCTCTACGATTCTTGAGCTTTGAGGATGGTATGGGATGTGGAATATTTGCTGGATTCCCAAAACCTTACAAGCCTCCTTCATGACTTTTGCCGTGAAATGGGTCCCTTGGTCAGAATCCAGTTGGAGGAAAACCCCCCACCTTGGTTTTAGTTCATTAGCCAATATCAAAGCCACGTAACTAACAGTGGCTTCCTTACACGGGAATGCTTCCACCCACCGGGTAAATTGGTCTACAATCACCAAACAGTATGTTTACCCTGTACCTGGGGCAAAGGCCCAGTAAAACCTAGTTGTAAATGTTCCCATGGTCCCTTGGGCCAGGACTGACTTCCCATTTTAACCTTACAGGGATGGCCTGGTTCCACTAGGGTGCACTGCATGCATCACTGGCAGAATTTGGCCACATCCCTTATCTTTCCCTTTCACCACCAACATTCCTTTAATAGCTTGATCATCGTTTCTGTCTGTGTGTGCGGTTGTCCATGGTATGTGGCTAACAGGGATTGTTCCACGGCCTCGGGGGGGGCTATTATCTTTCCCTCTCCTCCATATTCCATTATGGTCTATCCGTCCCGTTATTTCTCCACCCCTCCTTTTCCTTCACTAGCGCTTGTTCTTGCACCTGCCTTACATCAATATCAGCCTTGCCTCCGGCTGCTATTCCTGGAGTCTGCATCCCCACCCGTTCCTGCTCTAATAGGCCTTTCGCTGCCTGATTGGCCCAACTATTACCTTGCTGCACATAATTCTCCTTTCTCCGATGGGCTTGGACCTTAATCACGGCTGCTTCGAAAGGCTTTCGAGTGGCCAAGATCAAGCCCTTGATTAAACTCTCATGCTGCATGTGTCCTCCACTGGAGGTCACAAACCCTTGCCTACTCCAAGCTGGTATATAGTCATGAATCACGCCAAAAGCTTACCTACTGTCAGTGTACACATTGATTCACTTTCCCCTGCCCCATTCCAGTGCCTTCCTGAAAGGTATCAATTCAGCTATTTGTGCTGAGTGGTTCCCGGGATCTGTTCTCCTGCAATCAACTCGCCTTCACTATCCACTACAGCCCATGTCCTCCTATATACTTCCTTCCTCCATCCACATATAAGTTGCTCACTCCCTCTCCCACCAGAGGCTCTTCTGCCAAGCCTCCACTAGTGACCTCCTCTACTTCCACAACATATTCATGCTTCATTCCTTGTATTGTTAATCCTGTCATGGGATTTTCCCTCATATCTTTACAGATTTCCACATGTCTATCCCCAGGTAAAATATCAGCTTCCCACTTTGAGCGTCTGCTATCCGAGACACCCTTCAGTCTTCCAGCCTCTAAGAGTTGAACAATAGTATGAGGGCTATGGAGGATTATCTTACCCATCAGGGTGATGGATTCTGATGCATTTATTGCCCATGAAGCGCACACCAAGGCCCGCACACATCCGTGCATGCCTGTGGCTACCACATCCATTTGGATGGAGTAATATCCTACTGGTCTTAACATCCACCACCCTCCCCTCATCAATCATTTTTGTCACATCCTGAAAAAACCCGATCAAGTTAGTGAGGCATCCATTGTTTCCAAATGGTATGAATCCTGTCCCTGAGAATTCTCTCCAATAATTTACCTACTACCAACATGAGGTTCACTGGCCTATTGTTTCCTGGATTATCCCTGCTACCTTTCATAAACAGCGGTACCACATTAGCTATTCTCTGGTCCTCTGGGATGTCACCTGTAGCCAATGAGGAAACAAAGATGTCAGTCAAGGCCACAGCAATTACCTCCCTTGCTTCCCTCAGTATTCTGACATAAATCCCATCCGGCCCAGGAGACCTATCTACCTTTTTGTCTTATAAAAGACCGAAGACCTCCGTCTTTTTGATGTCAACATGACCCAGACTGTCCACACACCCTACTCAAGAATCATCTTCCACAAAGTCCTTTTCATTCGTGAACACTATACAAATACACATTTAGTACCTCGCCCATTTCCTCTGGCTCAACACATAGATTGCCCCAACTGTCCTTAAATGGTCCAATCCTCTCCCTGGCCACCATCTTGCTTTATACATATGCATTTTCTTTTGCATTTGCGTTTTTGTTTTACATTTTTTTTGTCTCTCATTCATCCAGTTAAGTAGGAGAATTGTTCTCATAAGTCTGTGAACAGAGGAAAGGACCAGTTAGCTTGGAAATAGCAAGCTTGAACTTTCACAAGAGTTTCAGTCGAGATTTGTCTTTAGTGATACTCATGGATTGGGCATTGCAGAAATCTGATGGATCACAATGAAAATTGAGTTGTGATCATTCAGTAATTTATGGAACCAACTTGACACCGACAAAAAAATAAAACAGAAAATGCTGCAAAGTCTCAGCAGGTGGAGCAGCCCCTGTAGAGAGAGAAACAGAGTTAACTGGCCACATTCTCTGTTTCAGAGACTAAGTGCTGACGCCGGGACTGAATCGCTGGTGTTCTACAATCCCGATTGCGATGCCGGTCCTGGAGCAATTGATGATATCCTAATGGGTTGGCACCGGCACCACATGGCACAAGTGAAATTCCATTCAAAGCTGGCATGTGATGCGATGGAGTCGGGATTGGCACTACTGAGTCTGACCAGCTGCTGT
The DNA here is from genome assembly GCF_902713615.1 of Scyliorhinus canicula. Classification (NCBI taxonomy): domain Eukaryota; kingdom Metazoa; phylum Chordata; class Chondrichthyes; order Carcharhiniformes; family Scyliorhinidae; genus Scyliorhinus; species Scyliorhinus canicula. The sequence goes on along the minus strand of NC_052146.1, from coordinate 188,063,955 downwards.
AAGCTCTCCACTCCCCACACACTCTCATTCCAGACAAGAAGATACCACACTGAAGAGCGGCACCGAGGCTTGCTGATGCCGATCTAAAAACTATGTTGGATGCCTTGGAGGGGAATCAGAAAACCCTGTTCCCCAGGGTGATCAGGTGGCGGACCCCATGAACGCCGTGGGCCCCACTTCCAGGACCGGCCAGCAGTGTAGGAAGAAATTTCTCGAACACCTGAGGTCGGACAGGGTGAGTCATTGCCACGTGCCCATGGCACCAACATCCGGCCCACCCCCCACACCCATCCCCTCCCCGCTCCGCTGAACGTGGACCGTCAGAAAGCACTGGGCAAGGATGGGAAGAACCCCCCAGCCAGCCAGGGTGGGTCACCTCCACCACCGTGCCCCTAGCACCCATGTCCCAGATTCTTGTAATCCCCCCACCAGCCCAGAGACAGTGACCAAACCCCACCTGCCAGCAGTCCGTACACACCCCACCCTGAACCACATGCCAACACTCATAATGCCCACCATGGCCAAGTGGACTTCACACACAGGCCACCAATCATTGACCCTCTGTGCTGCCGGCGTCCGAGTGACTTACACTGTGCATTTTCTGGCCCCCAGGACAAGATGGCCCACAAATGTAAGAGGAGGTCAGTAACAATAGGGGTACGCCTGACGTGCGGCCCCCTCACTGTGGCAGAGCAGAAGGGGCTGGACCTGGTCAGTGGGTTCGGGAGAAGCAATCACCAAGACGGAGGTCATATTGGGAAACCAAGTCAGATAGTAATGACCCTGGTCCAAGTGTGGCACCCCCCTCCACCCCACCTGGGATCAATGCAGGCGTCTTCTCTTACGTCTTGCAGGATCACCAGATCTCATTGCGGAAGGTCATCATAATCCTCCAGCCCTTGGATCAGAGCCGCTGATACAGCCAAGCCAAGGCCAGAACCTGTGTTGAAGTAGATAGGAAGCACAAAGGGGGCATGCAGTGTGAGGGTGGGATGCAGGGCGGGTAGCACGGTGGCCCTTCCCTGCATTACAGCCTCTGCCCTCACATGGAATGCCCAATCGCCACCACTGGCCATTCTCCCTGGCACATTGCCCTCCGTGTCATCACCCAGGCCCTTACGGTGCCTGGCGGTGGGCGGGTGGCCTCCGGTTACAGCACCTGTCCCTGTCAGGAGGGGTACAGCCACGCCACCCATACACCTGTAGACCGTGCCCGGCACCCTCCTGTGGGTATACTGTTTGGGTCCTCCTTGGTTGGCACATGGTGTGGTGGAGTGGGAGCGGGGTCAGCTAGTGACTCTGTGCAACCACAGGCCACAGTGGGCAGTCAGTGAGGTTTGCAGCTGGATGACTGCCTGGCTCACCGCATCGATGGCGGTCCATGACTTTGGAACCCAGTACCGGGAGGCACCTCACCCCACTTCCCACCCCCTGGTCGGCCCCTTTACTCACCAACAACCCTGGCTGACGCCTGCCAGCCAGTGGCAGGACCAGCAGCTCACTGCTGAACCTTTGGGAAGATGTCTCCCCCTCATCACTCCCCCTCATCGGCTATGACAGCTGTTTCCTGATTTTAAATACCACAAGTGAATCACACCGTCGGTAATTCTGCCGAGCGAAAGGTGGAGCATGGTGGGTGGCCCGGGAAATACCGGGATGGTCCTGTTAATGTTATGCCAACGGCCTTCACTGGACAGTTTGTATGCCTACACCAGCGTGTGGCATAGAGTGCATTCACGCCGCTGTCGAGGCACCGGAGCCATGGCATTCCATTGGGCACCCGGCACCGGCCTTAATGATCCGGTCGCACAAAATTTTCCTACCCTATTGTGGTTCGCGATTCCTGCATCGGCCAACAGAGATTCCAGCACAACATTTTGGGTCCAATATGTGCCTTCTTTGGAATTGAAGAGTGGTCGCAGTGTGATGGGTTTGATGACAAAAAGGGAGGGGCAAGTAGAGCAAAACAAATGGTCAGGAATAGGTCGGAGGACAGGAACGATCAAATGTCAAAGGTGTCTTGGAACCAATGCAAAGGGAATGGTAATGATAAATGGGCAGGTCTTATCCCTCTTGTTATTGCATGGGAAAGATGAGGTGTTGAGGATGATTGAAGACTGTACCAGGATGTCAGGGACGGGAACGATCCCTTCAGACTGCACAGGTGCCAAAACACAGTGTCTAAGTGATGCTCGGAATACAACAGCCCCCAAGGGAGCAAAAATCTGACTTCTGCCTCTTTCTCATTGCTTGATGTGCTGTTGTAACTTTTCACTCTAATGAGTGAGCCCTTTCGCCTAATAAATAACACGCTGCTCTGACAAAAGATACCTTGTTTGCTGACTTGCTCCCATTTGGTTCCTCCCTGCCTTTGGAAATCTTCTGTTATTTAATCTGCCCTCCTGTCCACCCTATCGCTGAGGTGAAATATGCTAGTTATTGTAATGCACTGTCTCAAAAGATGTTGGAAACAGATTCAATAATACATTTCCAAAGGGATTTGGATAAGTACATTGAGGTTGGAAGATTAGTGGGCAGCATGGCAATACAAGTGGATAGTACTGTGGCTTCACAGCACCAGAGTGCCAGGTTCGATTCCCCGCTGGGTCACTGTTTGTGCGGAGTCTGCACGTTCTCCCCGTGTCTGCGTGGGTTTCCTCCGGCTGCTCCGGATTCCTACTACAGTCCACAATGTGCAGATTAGGTGAATTGGCCATGATAAATTGCCCTTACTGACAAAAAGGTAGGAGGGTTTAGTGGGTTACGGGGATAGGGTGGAAGTGAGGGCTGAAGTGGGTCGGTATATACTCGATGGGCCGAATGACCTACTTCTGCACTGTATGTTCTCTGTTCTATTGCAGGACTGTAGAGAAAGAGCAGGGGGGGAGTGTTGGACAAATTGGGTAGCTTTTTCAAAGAGATAGAGCAAGCACAATGCGATGAATGGCCTCCTTTGCGCTGGAAGATTCTATGATTTGATAAGGAATAGAAGGTGGGGACTGTGCTGAGGACCTAATTCCAGATCATCAAAGACACCAAGGATGAGGAAAATTACATCATAGCACATGGCAGTCAGTTGGAGTACAGGGAGAACTCATCTCTGACTGCAACACCTCAATATTGTTTATCTCACAATTTGGGAGGAATTGTGGTCAGTGATGTAAGTCAGGTGCTCGAATGGGAATGTCATGGATGCCTAGAGTAGCAGTGGCTTGTTTGGGCTAAAGTTGAATTTAGTGATATTATCTGATGTATTTGGAGCAAGTGTTCTTGCCACTATATGATCTGCAGACCAACCTGTTGCTGTTTGAACCTTTGGTACTTCAGGTTCTCTATCCGTTCGGATTCCACTTTTGTCTTGCTGTTGGCTGCGTCACTTTTCTTACCTTGCCGTTATCCATATTAAGTCTACCTTCCTTTTTTCCCTCTATTCCAATCATGTTATGATTGATCTGGCACAGAAAAGAGGCAGCATTACTCAGTGTCTGCAACGTTCAGAGTCTTCATTCGACCATGAATCAACGGTGTCCCTTCACATAAAGTGGAGAAGGTTTTATGAAATTTAGAGTACCCAATTATGTTTTTCCAATTAAGGAGCAATTTCGCGTGGCAATTCCAGTGCACATGAGGCTCTCTGCAGTGGGGTGCAGGGCTCACTCGTTCCTGACACAGTGTTCCCTCTCACCCCCTCTGGTGGACTACCGGAATCTGACATATCATAATTGAAGGTTCTTTTGTTTTTCGGCCTCCGTAGATAGTTCAGGCAGTGTCCAATTGGGCTTCCCCCTCCACCAACTCCCCGACTCCGACCATCCCCACCACCCTCCTTTCCTCTCTCTCCCCACCCACCCTCTTCCTTTCCCTTCTGTTGGTACAGATGCGAGGGTGTCTGGTCTCTCCAGCGCAAAGTTTAGTGCTTGTATCATTTGTTTTTGATACCACTGTGTTTTAATAATCAGAGTATCCGACCCCCCCTCCCCGTACGTTGATGCTGAGGGGAGTGTACCCTGTTTCTCCAACACAAAATTAGTGTTTGTACCGTCGGCCAATTCTCCTACCGGCACAGATTTTTGGATTGTGGGGATGGGACTCACGTAGACACAGGGAGAACATGCAATCTCCACACAGACAGTGACCAGGAGCTGTATTAAACCCAGGTCCTTGGCTCAGTGAGGCAGTAGTGCTAACCAATGCACCACTGTGCCAACCAAAACATGGAGAAACTGAATGTGCCGTGTGCATGTGTCTGTCTCTGTCTCTTGTGTATCTTCTCCGTCTTGTGTTTGTGCCTGTCCGTCCATCTGTGTGATGTGTGTCTGTCCGCATCTGCCTGTCTTACTTGTTTGTCTACACATCAGGCGGACCAGCATTATTTGGGAATCCAATAAATGTAATTCATAATAAAGTGGAATATTTCAGATTATTTAAACAACAATATTTACAAAATATACAAATTTCTTTTATGAGAAGAGTCAGTTACAATGATGAGGATCTTTCTGTGATCAGTTTTTATAAATATGATTATCTGGCTGAGATTACTTGTTTTCAAGATGATGATTTGGCCGAGATCAGTTGTTTTCACGATGGTGATTTGGCTGAGATCAGTTGTTTTCAAGATGACAATTTGGTTGAAATCAATTGTTTTCAAGATGATGATTTGGCCAAGATCAGTTGTTTTCAAGATGTTGATTTGACCAAGATCAGTTGTTTTCACGATGATGATTTGGCTGAGATCAGTTGTTTTCAAGATGATGATTTGGCAAGATCAGTTATTTTCAAGATGATGATTTGGCCAAGGTCAGTTCTTTTCAGGATGATGATTTGGCCAAGATCAATTTTTTCAACATGATGATTTGGCAAGATCAGTTGTTTTCAAGTTGATGATTTGGCCGAGATCAGTTGTTTTCAAGGTGATGATTTGACCAAGATCAGTTGTTTTTACGATGATGATTTGGCTGAGATCAGTTGTTTTCCAGACGATGATTTGGCCGAGGTCAGTTATTTTCAAGATGATGATTTGGCTGAAATCAGTTGTTTTCAAGATGATGATTTGGGCAAGATCAGTTGTTTTCAAGGTGATGATTTGACCAAGATCAGTTGTTTTTACGATGATGATTTGGCTGAGATCAGTTGTTTTCAAGATGATGATTTGGCCGAGATCATTTGTTTTCCAGATGATGATTTGGCCGAGGTCAGTTGTTTTCAAGATGATAATTTGGCCAAGGTCAGTTCTTTTCAGGATGATGATTTGGCCAACATCAATTTTTTCAAGATGATGATTTGGCAAGATCAGTTGTTTTCAAGATGATGATTTGGCCGGGGTCAGTTGTTTTCAAGATGATGATTTGTCCGAGGTCAGTTGTTTTCAGGATGATGATTTGGCCGAGGTCAGTTCTTACAATGATGAGTATTTTTCTGAGGTCAGTTCTTCGAAGCTGAGAATGTGGTTGACATCAGTTGTGACAAAAACAACAATATGGCGGAGCTCAGTTGTCCCAAAGTTGAGGAGCTGGCTGTGATCAGATGTTATAAAGTAGAGGATCTGGCTTAGATCAGATGTTACTAAGAGTGGATCTGGCTGATATCAGTTGTTCCCAAGATGTGGATTTGGCTGCAATCAGTTATATTAACAATCAGGTTCAGGACAGAATCACAGGCTGTTGTACTGAGGGTTCATTTGGTGCTGGACAGCAGCAATTTGTAATAAATCCTTTCCACCAGGAGAAGCATCGGGCGAGTCCAAAGCGGTCTGTACGCATCACGAGGAAGGTTGACAAGGCCAGTGCATGATCACGGAGATGGGCATGGTTGTAAAATGAGGCACACTGCATGGCATATAAATTCATCATGCTGGGAAAGTTGTGAACAAGTTTGTGTGATACGCGCCTCAGAAAATCGAGGTAAGTCCAGCTCGGCTCCTCCGCATACTTTTCAAGTAGGGAGCAAGCCTTTGCAGATCCAATGTGTGAGAAGCTCCTGCAGAGTGTAAAAGCACAAGAGTTGATGACCTCCTCACTCTTGCCACCCAAGTGCAGCAACATACCCACCAGGTTGGCATGGATCTGCTGCTGTAAGTTACTGGAGCCCACAAACTTGGTCAAGACCCCATCATTCTGAAAGCTGCCGCCTGGACTTGCTCGCTCTCTGCCCCTAAGAGCGGCTGAATCCTGGTGAGGATTGCATCTAAAAAGGGCTGTATTGTCTCTGCTGGTGCTTTAATGATGTTCTTTTGTAGGCATGACAACACCCCAAGTGTGAAGACAGGGTCACCTTTCATCCCCAACAAGCCCACCAACGTATCTGTCACACTCCAAGACCTTCGTCGCTCTCCAAAATTCAGAATTTCCAGTGCTTTGACACAGAGAAACTGGGTAACAGGTGAGGAGTAATACCACAGGTATTTCACCAAGATGTTGACCACAGTGTCTCTGAGACCCTGCAGAATGTGGGAGGAAAGGGTCACCTCTAGTGTCCCTGCTGACTACATCTGCGGGAAGTGCACCCAACTCCAGCTCCTCGAGAACCGTGTTAGGGACCTGGAGCTGGAGCTGGATCAACTTCGGATCATTCAGGAGGTGGAGGGGGTTATTGAGAGGAGTTATAGGGAGGTAGTCACACCTCAGGTAAAAGAAGGTAGATGGGTTACCGTCAGGGGAGGGAGAGGGAACCGGCAGGCAGTGCAGGGATCCCCTGTGGTCGTTCCCCTCTATAACAAGTATACCGTTTTGGATACTGTTGCGGGGGACGACTTACCAGGGGTAAGCAATGGGGAACAGGTCTCTGGCACAGAGTCTGTCCCTGTTGCTCAGAAGGAAAGGGAGAAGAGGAACAGAGCACTTGTCATTGGGGACTCCATAGTTAGAGGAACAGACAGGAGGTTCTGTGGGAACGAAAGAGACTCACGGTTGGTGTGTTGCCGCCCAGGTGCCAGGGTTCGTGATGTCTCTGATTGTGTTTTTGGGATCCTTAAGGGGGAGGGGGAGCAGCCCCAAGTCGTGGTCCACATAGGTACCAACGACATAGGTAGGAAGAGAGATGGAGATTTGAGACAGAAATTCAGGGAGCTAGGGTGGAAGCTGAGAGCTAGACAAACAGAGATGTTATCTCTGGGTTGTTACCCATGCCACGTGCTAGCGAAGTGGGAAATAAGGAGAGAGAGGAGTTGAACACGTGGCTACAGGGATGGTGCAGGAGGGAGGGTTTTGGTTTCCTGGATAATTGGGGCTCTTTCTGGGGTAGGTGGGACCTCTACAAACAGGATGGTCTTCACCTGAACCAGAGGGGTACCAATATCCTGGGGGGGGGGGGGGGGGGGGGGGGGGAGGGGGAGAGATTTGCTAGTGCTCTTCGGGGGGGTTTAAACTAATTCAGCAGGGGGATGTGAACCTAAATTGTAGTCCCAGCGTACAGGATGTTGAGAGTAGTGAGGTCAGGGATAGGGTTAAAAGTTCGAAAGAGGGCACCGGCAAGCAAGACGCTGGTTTGAAGTGTGTCTACTTCAACGCCAGGAGCATCCGGAATAAGGTGGGTGAGCTTGCAGCATGGGTTGGTACCTGGGATCTCGATGTTGTGGTGATTTCGGAGACATGGGTAGAGCAGGGACAGGAATGGTTGTTGCAGGTTCCAGGATTTAGATGTTCTGTAAGAACAGAGAAGATGGTAAAAGAGGGGGGGTGTGGCATTGTTAATCAAGGAAAGTATTACAGCGGTAGAAAGGACATTTGAGGACTCGTCTACTGAGATAGTATGGGCCGAGGTTAGGAACAGGAGAGGAGAGGTCACCCTGTTTGGAGTTGTCTATAGACCTCCGAATAGTTCCAGAAATGTAGAGGAAAGGATTGCAAAGATGATTCTCGACAGGAGCAAGAGTAACAGGGTAGTTGTTATGGGGGACTTTAACTTTCCAAATATTGACTGGAAATACTATAGTTCGAGTACTATAGATGGGTCAGTTTTTGTGCAGTGTGTGCAGGAGGGTTTTCTGACACAGTATGTAGACAGGCCAACAAGGGGCAAGGCCACATTGGATTTGGTACTGGGAAATGAACCCGGCCAGGTGTTAGATTTAGATGTAGGTGAGCACTTTGGTGATAGTGATCACAACTCGGTTATGTTTACTTTAGCAATGGGCAGGGATAGGTATATACCGCAAGGCAAGAATTATAGCTGGGGAAAGGCAATTATGATGCTATTCAGCAAGATTTAGGATGTATAGGATGGGGAAGGAAACTGCAGGGGATGGGTACAATCGAAATGTGGAGCTTTTTCAAGGAACAGCTACTGCGTGTCCTTGATAAATATGTACCTGTCAGGCAGGGAGGAAGTTGTCGAGCAAGGGAACCGTGGTTTACTAAGGAAGTTGAAGCACTTGTCAAGAGGAAGAAGAAGGCTTATGTTAGGATGAGACATGAAGGCTCAGTTAGGGCACTTGAGAGTTACAAGTTAGCCAGGAAGGACCTGAAGGGAGAGTTAAGAAGAGCGAGGAGAGGACACAAAAAGTCGTTGGCGGATAGGATCAAGGAAAACCCTAAGGCTTTCTATAGGTATATCAGGAACAAAAGAATGACTAGAGTAAGATTAGGGCCAATCAAGGATAGTAGTGGAAGGTTGTGTGTGGAATCAGAGGAGATAGGGGAAGCGTTAAATGGATATTTTTCATCGGTGTTTACACTGGAGAAAGACAATGTTGTCGAGGGGAATACTCAGGTTCAGTCAACCAGGCTAGATGGAATTGAGGTTCGAAAGGAGGAGGTGTTATCAATTTTGGAAAATGTCAAAATAGATAAGTCCCCTGGGCCAGATGGGATTTATCCTAGGATTCTCTGGGAAGCCAGGGAGGAGATTGCAGAGCCTTTGTCCTTGATCTTTATGTTGTCTTTGTCGACAGGAATAGTGCCGGAAGACTGGAGGATAGTAAATGTTGTCCCCTTGTTCAAGAAGGGGAGTAGAGACAACCCTGGTAATTATAGACCTGTGAGCCTTACTTCGGTTGTGGGTAAAATGTTGGAAAAGGTTATAAGAGATAGGGTTTATAATCATCTTGAAAAGAACAAGTTGATTAGCGATACTCAACACGGTTTTGTGAAGAGTAGGTCATGCCTCACAAACCTTATTGAGTTTTTTGAGAAGGTGACCAAGAAGGTGGATGAGGGTAAAGCAGTTGATGTGGTGTATATGGATTTCAGTAAGGCGTTTGATAAGGTTCCCCACGGTAGGCTATTGCAGAAAATAAGGAAGTATGGGATTGAAGGTGATTTAGCGGTTTGGATCAGTAATTGGCTAGTTGAAAGGTGGTTGATGGCAAATGTTCATCCTGGAGTTCAGTTACTAGTGGTGTACCGCAAGGATCTGTTTTGTCATTTTTATAAATGACCTGGAAGAGGGTGTAGAAGGATGGGTTAGTAAATTTGCAGATGACACGAAGGTCGGTGGAGTTGTTGATAGTGCTGAAGGATGATATAGGATACAGAGGGACATAGATAAGTTGCAGAGCTGGGCTGAGAGGTGGCAGATGGAGTTTGATGCGGAAAAGTGTGAGGTGGTTCACTTTGGAAGGAGTAACAGGAATGCAGAGTACTGGGCTAATGGCAAGATTCTTGGTAGTGTAGATGAACAGAGAGATCTCGGCATCCAGGTACATAAATCCCTGAAAGTTGCCACCCAGGTTAATAGGGCTGTTAAGAAGGCATATGGTGTGCTAGCCTTCATCAGTAGGGGGATTGAGTTTCGGAGCCACAAGATCATGCTGCAGCTGTACATAACTCTGGTGCGGCTGCTCCTGGAGTACTGCGTGCAGTTCTGGTCACCACATTATAGGAAGGATGTGGAAGCTTTGGAAAGGGGTCAGAGGAGATTTACTAGGATGTTGCCTGGTATGGAGGGAAGGTCTTACGAGGAAAGGCTCAGGGACTTGAGGTTGTTTTCGTTAGAGAGGAGAAGGCTGAGAGGTGACTTAATAGAGACATATAAGATAGTCAGAGGGTTAGATAGGGTGGACAGTGAGAGTCTTTTTCCTCGGATGGTGATGACCAACACAAGGGGAGATAGCTTTAAATTGAGGGGTGGTAGATATAGGACAGATGTCAGAGGCAGTTTCTTTACTCAGAGAGTAGTAGGGATGTGGAACGCCCTGCCTGCAACAGTAGTAGACTTGCCAACTTTAAGGGCATTTAAGTGGTCACTGGATAGACATATGGATGAAAATGGAATAGTGTAGGTCAGATAGGCTTCAGATGGTTTCACAGGTCGGCGCAACATCGAGGGCCGAAGGGCCCATACTGCGCTGTTATGTTCTATGTTCTATACGGAGCTTTTAGGAGTTCTCCAAAAAAGATGATGACTGGAATTGCCTGATTGTCTTGGAGCCCAAAGATTTGGTTAGCTAGTTGGTGAACAATGTGACCCAGATAACAGCTTGTATGTGCTGTCATTGCACTGGCCAACAGAACGACGCCCTTATCAAAAGTAACCCTTACCATCTCGTGCCATCCTCCATTTTCCAGCATCTCTCCACAGATGTCACTTTGGCCTGGGTGATCAAACAGAGCCTTTAGTGACCTCACACAATTTTCATTCAAAAGCCTGCTTGTCTGTGAATCAAACACAGCTGTGAAACCTCTCTCCTCTGATGGATCAAGAGAGAAATTTACATCACTGGTTAGAGATACAAGAAGGCCTTTGAATATCAGTGAGAACAATGTACTCACCACTTCCATCTCGGGCTGAGTTATACTATCGTACACTCCAACGATGGCAACCAGTGAAGTAATAGTCGAATACACGTTCCCACTGATAGGACAGGATTTTCTCAGAAGTGAGTTCACCAGATGCATTATGGTACTCACTGCGCAGTCTATGTCCTCAGGCGCTGCTCTCCTCTCGTCCTTGATGAACTCCTCCCCAGGGATGTGGCAGGTGAGCTGGTGGTTCACAGCTGCTGTTCAGCTGTGTGAGGTCAAAATTGTTATACCTCGCAAAACTCGCCGTTTGACCTCCTGGTATGGAATGAACAGAAAATGAACCCCCAGCATATCAATCATCTCTGATACCTTGTCCTGAAGTTCTTGATGACGATTTGTCAAGATTGTCTCAATCAACTGTGCAGCCATATTGGCACAAATCTGACATTCATCAGCCAAGTAGTCGAAGCCCATGAGCAACAGGTTGTCCAGCTGATCTTGGGGCACAGACTTGGAAACTACTTCCGCCACCTGCTCACGCTGCGCATTGGAGTTCAGTGTTTCATGATGTAAAGTTTTCAGAACCCCGATCGTCTCCTCTTGCTGTTCTAGACTTAAACCTTGATCAGAAAGCTGGATGGTAAGCAGTCTGTAAATGGTGTCCAAGGCAGTTTGTTGAACAGCAAGAGAGTGGTCTGCGCAGTGCGGAAACAGTCCTCCAAGCAATGTCCCCAGGATCTTCTGAGGCATTCTTCTGCTCATGGAGTGAGATTTTACCAGCTCCAAGATGGTAGACAGAGCTGCCTGTCGCTCATGGTCTTCGACTGAAATGATCACCTCTTCGATCTTGTATATTTGTGATCTCTCCTCAGTGTTCACAACCAACTCCTCAAGAGCAGCTGAAAATAAACACAGGAGTTTCATTTTATGTCTCCGATGCTATTTTCACACAGTATCCTCATAATGAAGTTTACTGAATGAACACAGATGTGCCTTTCGTTGTGGTTTTATATATCCACAGTTGATTGCATCACTTAACTGTGTCGTCATGGTTCCCATTGTGATGCCACATCACCTGACCCCTCAAATATGATGTAACTCTGAAGCCTGCGCCCATTTAAGTCCTGCCAACTGTTGGTGACCATTTAAGGTGGTGCTGAGGTTTAAAATGCCACAATTGAAATACAGGCCATTTGGGACACTGCAACATTTCCAGTTTTTAGCAGTAATATTTGTCAGAAGAGCTTCCATTGTTAATAAAGTATCCACTTCACCATAGTCACTCAAAGTGCTTTGACAAAAAATGTTGGAATGGGAGTATAGGACAGGCATTTTTAGCATCATGTTGAAGTTTCAGATCATGGACAAACATGTTGGAATACATGAGGGTCTTGGTAACAAAGAACTTAATATGTCATAATATGATTTGGCAGCCACAGTAGGGATTTGTGAAAGAGAAATCTTGGTTGGTGTTAAGGTAAAAATTGAACATGTGTGGCGCCAACAATTGCACACAAAGACTCGAGACATGTACAACCGAGGCTTTATTGCTGTGTGATGCTATGCCTCCGGCGGCAGCTGTAGAATAGGATCTCAGTGACTCACACGCATATTTATACACAAGCTCCCTGTGGGCAGAGCTAGCCGGCAGGGGCTTACCGGAGGAACCTCTATTACAGGTACAGCCATACATCCCCCTACTGCAAGTACACATATCTACAGTGGTTATATCACCACAACATGGAGAAGTTAAAATTAAGGGTTTCTCTGTTTTAATTCTGCTTGCAATAATGTAATTGGGATTCTGCAAAGTTCTGTTACAAAAGTGCAACAAACTAACCGTTTACTGTCGGGACACCTGCTGTTCTTATAACTGAAAACAAGGAGTTGTGGACATCAGTTATCGAATGTTTTCAGAGGAATGTGATTGGAAGCTAATTGTTGCTAGGGGGACCTAATTGGTCAGGTATGTAGGGACTGGGGACAGAGTTCTTGGGAGGAAGACTCCGGCAGCTGTGAGAAAGTGTGTGTGAGCAGTCAAAGGTCGGAGGAAAATGATGGAATTGTTAGTAAACTTTTCCTTTCAACAATTTGCAAGCAGTAAGGGGGAACTGATCATTCAAGAACTTGTCGGACTCAGGTAACGACGACCACCGAGAGAAAGATGTGGCCTGGGTGTAAAGGAAAGAGCGCTCTAAAAACCGGTGGGTAAAACACGATCTAGAGACTCGGGGATAACTGTGAGCGTAAAAATAGTCACCAAATTGGCAGGAGAGGAAGTGAATCGGGGACCGGCAGGTTCACTGAGAAATAAGTATATGACCGACAGACACTAATTTAAAAGATGCAGAAAGATGATTGGGATGTCTCTCAGACATTGGAACAACAAAGGAAATGGATAGATGGTGAAAAGAAAGATAAAACAAAGAAAGGAGTATTGTCAGTACACCAATTAGCTGGACTAATTGGACAGGTAACAGCCGCTACCAAAAAATGGTCTGAGGACAAAGAAAAGATAAAGAAATTAGAATCTAGGTTAAAGGAATTAGAAAAAAGGAATCAACTATTAGAGGAGAATTATTGGGGTCTCCTTCCACCCAATGAGACAACACAACAGGAGACAATTGTACCCCGTCCCGTTCCCCCCCCCCCCCCCCCCCCCCCCACCTCAGGGGGATACGGAAGAATGTAATATGGCCCCGGTAACAAGGACAGGAACTGAGGCACAACTGAGGGCAACTTATAAACCCTTCACCCCCGGGGAAAGACAGCAAATATTGGACTCCTTGGGCAAATTACAACCACGAAGTACAAATGCTAAATTTTGGGCGGAATTAGACACAGTATGGGTCGGACACCAATTACATTTGTGGGACATTCACCAATTAGTCAGAGCCGCATGCCCTCAGGATTACTGGTTAACGGTCCAGGCAACACAAATGGCTTCCAAACTGGAGTCTGGCCGCAGGCATTAGCCCTCCTTACCGAAGTGGACACCCAACAGGCAGTACAAACAGCCCTGGGAAAGGCACCAACTAATTGGAGCAGGATTACCACAACTAAGCGACAAAAGGGAGAGGGGGGCCTCTGAATATGGAGAACGATTGTTCCGGGTCTACAAAGAACGTTCAGGAATCGCAGACCCAGCACTCGCTGATTATGCCTTTATCCAAGCCTTTAAAGACGGGCTCTCAAGTAACCACCAGATCATCTCAAAAATGGGAGGAGTTGCGCTCCGAGGGCATGTTGAACGAGTAGAGTGGGCGTGTGGAATACCCAGCGGAGAAGAGAAATGCCAAATAAAAATAAAACAAGAAAACATTAGTGCTTATGGCACTGGAGGTGCGGCACAGCCAAAGCTGATTTGTCACAATTGTGGCAGAAAGGGACAATTTCCAAAGGAATGTCGGGCCGAAGGAAAGGAAACAAATCTGGGAATGGAGGGGGCCATTGCAATTATTGCAACAAAGACGGGCACACACAGGCCACATGTTGGGATAAACATGGAAAACCCCAGTCCCGACTTGTATCCGCAGCAGAAGGCAGGGAACGAGGGACCGAGGAGGAAGGAGGCTGACAGTCTGCGGCCCCCATTTTTAAGAGCAAGAAGGAGGGGAGAATTTATGTGTCTGCAGTGGTAGGGGGCCGGCAATGTGAAATGCTGATGGACACAGGTGCATCTATATCTATTCCTAATCTCCCCCTGCCTACCTCCAATAGAATGATTTATATATCCGGGGTAGGAGGAAGTAAAACACCTGCCTATCTAAGCAAGACCACACTGGTGGAAATAAATAACTTGTATATACCAATGCGATTTTATGTATGTTAAAATAATGAGGGAGCAATAATGGAGAATGATTAATGAAAGAATATGAAATTTTAATTGACTGTGGAAAAGGGGATCGTGAGGGAAACCACGAGCACCATCGTCTCCCCTCTCTGGCCGGTGAGTAAACCAAACGGAAGCTATAGACTCACTATAGACGACACTGCCCTCAATAAAGTTGTGCCTATATTGCACCTCATTGCAGCAAGCCCCTCGGCAATCCTAAATGGACTGTCACCGGAGCACAAAACCTTTACAGTATGAAACATAGCTAATGTTTTTTGGTCCTTCCCCCTGGACCCAGAATCTCAAGAAAAATTTGCGTTCACAGTCGGAGATAAACAATACACATGGACCGACTACCACAGGGGTTCCATAATAGCCCTGCTATTTTCCTCCAAGTAATGAGTGAAGCCCTGGAACGAATGGAATTACCAAAGGGTAGTACACTATTACAGTATGTAGATAATATACTGATTAGCCTCAGAATCCAAGTCAGGGCACCAGGAGGCATTATGTGTGGTGTTAAGCAAATTGAACACTGCGGCATTTAAATTGAGTCCCAAAAAGGCGCAAATTGGAAAAGAACAAGTGTGATATTTTGGACATTTAATCTCACAAGGACTCAATGAAATGTCGGAAGATCGGAAGAAAGCTGTACAACAGATGCCACACCCAGCCAGTAAGAGGAGTTAGAAAGGTACTGGGACTATTCAATTATAGCCAAAGGTTTATCCCCGAATTTGCAAAACTAACCAAACCTATACAAAGGCTAATTAAAGTAGTAAAGCCGGCTCTAGATTCTATAGAATGGGGAACAGAGCAGGAAGAAGCATATAACAAACTAAAGACAGAATTAATATCAGCTCCCGGGGGTCTGGGACTGCCAGACGCTAACAAAACCTTCCACAGACATTGCAATAATGAAGGGGGATTCTATTCCGCAGTCGTGACACAGGAACATGGAGATAAACGAAGACCCAAAGGCTACCACTCGACTGCCGAGGGTCCAGTATTCACCGGACTACCAAGATGTATAGCGGCATTAGATTGCGCTGCCTTGGCAGGAAAAGTCAGCAAACCAATAATAATGACCGGAAATAAAATCCTCCAGACTAAACACACCCTAGGAGAAATGTTAAATACGGAAAAGTTAAGATCTATCTCGAATATGAGGAGGGCCAAATGGGAAGCTGTCCTGTTGCCCCCTAACAAATCGATTAATATTGTAAGAGATACAGGAGATAATCCGGCGGAAGGAATTTTAGATTCAGGACATGCACATCACTGTGGAGACGTAGATACCGATATGGAAGAAGGAAAGATAAAGGATGTACCTTTAGCAGCTGCTGAGGAAATCCTTTTTGTAGATGGATCACGTAAATACGTGGAGGGCTTACCAAGGACAGGCTGGGCAGTGGTCAATGACAGATTGGAAACGATAAAGTCAGGAAGAATTGATGGAGGGTTGTCAGCAAAGGTGGCAGAACTAGTGGCACTCACACAAGCCCTAAAATTATCTGAAGAAAAGGTAGTAAATATATACACTGACAGCCAGTATGCATTCGAGGTAGTACATGACTATATGACAGCATGGGGAAGAAGAGGATTCATAACTATAGAAGGTTCTCCAATTAAACACAGACAAAGGATAGAAGCGCTACTGAAGGCTAGTGGGCTCCCTAGGGAGGCGGCAATAATCAAAATCAAAGCCCACCAACGGGAACCAGCAAAGATTGATGGGCTGGGTACTCTGGATCTGTGGAGACTGCGTTTACTTTAACAGTAACACATACAGGCTACCAACACTTGAAATAGTACAACACTATTTTATTAGGCTAGGAACTGTTGAACATACTTCCACTGTGGGTCGACACTATGTTCGATTAAACTGACGACCTATACCTATCCTGACCAATCTAGACTATCAGCACATGGTAAAGATCTGTGCTAGCTGTGAGGTCTGTCCTTCTCAGAGGCTGCATCCCTAGTGGCCTCTGGCTTTATAGTGAGTGTGCTCTAACTGGTGATTGGCTGCTGTGTTGTGTGTGTTGATTGGTCTTGCAGTGTCTCAGTCAGTGTGTGTCTGCACCATTATATACTGATGTGTATATTATGACATCCCCCCTTTTATAAAAGAAATGCGTGGTTGTGGTAATAAATAGTGTGTGGTGAGAATGTTCCTAACTACGTGTGGTATGTGAAGGCATATTTACAAGACTATGAACATAAACACTAAGCTATTTACATAGGAAGGTGTCTAGTGCAGATGGACAGTATGCAACAAAAGAGTAACTACAGCAACATTATATACAAACCAGTGAGTCGATGAAACAAAGCAAAGAAACAATTCAGAGTCCATGAATTCAAAAAGTTAATAAATTTAGTCTCTGAGATGGGCGTCGAATTCTGGTTGACCGCCTCAAGGGTGGGTCAAGAGCCGCCGGTTCTGGAACGGGCTGGACTGCGTCAGAGTCAGAGGGTGGCAGAGTGACAGGGAGCTCTGCAAAGTCCATGGTGGGGTCGTCATGATGGCGAGGCAGGAGCTGAAGATCCCGTGGCGAACGCGGGACAAGACGCAGTGCACGCCGATTGCATCGCAGAAGAGAGCCATCCGGTAGACGAAACAGGAACGAACGGGGGGCCACTTGTCGGAAGACGACAGCGGTGGCGGACCAGCCAGCATCTGGAAGATGGACGCGGACATTGTCATCGGGAGCCAGAGCAGGGAGATCATTTGCACGGGAGTCATAGGCCGCTTTGTGCTGGGCACGAGTTAGCTGCATCCGGCGAAGGACCGGAATGTGGTCGAGGTCCGGGACATGGATGGACGGCACCGTCGTCCGCAGCGTGCGAGCAAGGCAAGGTAAAAATCAGAACCAGCATCGGCCACCCTGCATAAGAGCCGTTTGACGATATGTACTCCCTTCTCTGCTTTGCCATTGGATAGGGGGTACAGGAAACTGGACGTGACATGTGAAAAATTGTACCGTCTGGCAAAGTTGGACCACTCTTGACTGGCGAAGCAGGGGCCATTGTTGGACATGACCGTGAGTGGGATGCCGTGTCGAGCAAAGGTTTCCTTACACACACGAATGACTGCAGCTGAGGTGAGGACGTGCAACCTTACCACCTCCGGGTAGTTCAAGAAGTAGTCCACAATGAGGACATAGTCTCGGCCAAGTGCATGGAACAGGTCGATGCCCACCTTGGCCCAGAGCGACATGGCCAAATCATGGGGTTGCAAGGTTTCCCGTGGTTGCGCAGGCTGGAATCGCTGACATGTTGGGCAGTTGAGCACGGTGTTGGCTATGTCCTCGTTAATCCCAGGCCAGTACACTGTCTCTCGGCCCATCGGCGGCACGTCTCCACTCCCATGTGGCCCTCATGGAGCTGTACGAGGACAAGCTGGCGCATGCTGTGCGGGATGACAATGTGGTCCAGTTTGAGAAGAACCCCGTCTACTGCCGCCAGATCATCTCTGACATTATAGAATTGAGGGCATTGGCCCTTGAGCCACCCGTCCATTAGGTGGTGCATGACACGCTGGAACAAGGGGTCGGCAGCCGTCTCGCGACAAATTTGGACGAGACGTCAATCCATTGCAGGCAGATTGGAGGCAGCGAATGCCACATGGGCATCAACCTGGCAAACAAATCCCGCTGGGTCACCTGGTGTGGTGACAGACCGGGAGAGAGCGTCAGCGACGATGAGCTCCTTGCCCGGTGTGTATACAAGCTGGAAGCCGTAGCGCCTGAGCTTGAGAAGAATGCGCTGCAGGCGAGGCGTCATGTCGTTAAGGTCTTTCTGAATGATATTGACCAGCGGTCTATGGTCTGTCTCGATGGTGAATTGAGGGAGTCCGTAGACATAATCATGGAATTTAAAGAATTTAAAGTAAGGAGGCCCAGGCACTCCTTTTCAATCTGGGCATAGCTCTGTTTGGTGGGGGTCATCACACGCGACACGTATGCAACGGGGGCCCATGATGAGGCCTCATCACGTTGAAGGAACACTGCTCCAATGCCGGATTGACTGGCATCTGTAGAAATTATGGTCTCTTTGGTCGGATCAAAAAATTCCAAGACCGGGGCTGTGGCCAGCTTTGCCCTGAGTTCCCGCCATTCGTGTTCATGGGCAGGGAGCCATTGGAACTCTGTCGTCTTCTTGACCAGATTCCTGACAGCCATGGTATGAGAGGCGAGGTTAGGGATGATTTTCCCTAAAAAGTTGATCATGCCCAAGAAGCGGAGGACCGCCTTCTTGTCCTCCTCAGTCACTGTGAGGAAAGGCCGCTAGAGATCACAGGTGTACTCGAGAGAGAACAGTGATGACAGCGAGGTTAGCGTGTGCTAGAGGAGTGAGGACCTACTGCACCTCCATCCAGATGGCCTGTCTCAAGTGAGTTATTGATGTCCCACATAATTATCCTTCCCTTTCACTGAACCCATGTACATTTTCTGGCAGAATCACCATCTGATGAGGCCGGGTTATCCAGAGTCACTGCACCCTCTGCCACCCAAGAGACCAGTTCAGAGGAGAGCTCCAAGGGAAACACCAACAATGCAGCATAGCTACCACCCACACCTTTCACCAGGCCAGAGACACACACCTCAGTGAGCGACACTAGTAAACAAGCTTCGGAGTATTATCTCTGAGCACCACACATCTGCTGATGCACATCTGGTGGAGGCAGGAACACACAAGGGAGACAGCAGTCGACTCAGCTGGATCCCAGCCAGATGTTGAGCCTCTGCAGAAGATTTCCCTCCTGAGAATCAGGAGGGGGTGTCAGCGACATCCCAGCGATT